>NC_136420.1:86332580-86560080 GCF_052625555.1 Lactuca saligna | reverse complement strand
TTCAATTATCTTCATCAAATACAAAGAGATAAGCACTATGGAGCCAACTTCGGACTTCTAAGTACCATCTGAGATACTTAATGATGTTCTTCTTGATATGCTCGGGTGAGTCACTTTTGGCAGCATTGGAGATGAATTTATGAAGGTTATTTTTTGGAACTGTTGGATTAGATGTCTAAGCCCATAACTATAATTGGTATATACTTAACCCGAGAGTAGCATGGTCCATTTTTGGTTGCATTCACCAAAACAATTTGATAGGAAGGATATTTTAGAAAGAGGTTATGTGTGCTTTATTAATATATTATAAGTATAATATATTAATTGAGAAATCATATTATTTAATTTATATTGGTCAAGAATTAACTTGGAATTAATTTAATGATCAAAATAGATTAATTAAATTAAGTGGACTGATTATGTAAATCAACGATACATATAGTTTAGGCCAATGATTCATGATTGATTAGTGATGGACTAAGTTTATGTGAGAGTCCATGAAGTTTTAGTCCATAAGATTTATCATACGGATTATTGGATTAAAAGTCCAAGCAAGTAGATTAGGGTTTACAAGTTGAAACTCTAGGAATTCCACACTATAAGTGTAACCCATCATCTCCAAAATTGGCACCTCAAGAGTTCCAAGTAGAACGCTAGCTGATTTTGTGTGCTCCTAGCCTCTCTCTCCTTATCCTCCATTTTCTTATGGTGTTTTGTGGACCATTTGAGGCATCACACTTGAGGTGCTAAGCTCTTGCCAAGAACTACAAGCTACAAATAAGAGGTATTCTTCTAACTAGTTTTTATGATTCATATATCAAATTTGCATGATTGTTAGGCTTCATGCTTTGGAAAATTTTTTATTGCATGTATAACTATTGAAAACTTAGATCGAAAGCATTAGGGTTGTATGTGCACCATAGGAGTGTTATAGTATATAAAACCCAACAGTGGTATCGGAGTCATGTGTGTTTTCTGTTATATAGATACAACTGTATTTTTTTTAAAGTTTAAAAATTATGATTTTTGCTGTCTGACTGCTAGACTCGAGGAGTTGACTCATATGACCATGAACTCGACGAGTCCATAGCCTGGCTCGACGAGTTGGATCATCAGTTGGCATATTTTTCGTGTTTTTGGCTTGTATTGCATTAGGATCTTACCGCAAACTATTTTGGCTCATAAAATTAGATTTTACTGATATGGTAATGATTATCCCCATCCAATAACATGATGATTGTCGAATTTTAAGATAATTAATTGATTTTGTGAAAAACTAATTATTTGTAGAATTTGAAATTATCTTGCCATATGAGCTGAATTTGGTCAAATTAGTAAATGATAGATTTATATGGTAATTTTCTTAGTTACATTTGATCTAAATGTTTCTTTAAGAGTTTCATAACTTGTCCTAAAGTTATGAAATATGAAAAGTCTCATTCATGAAACATTAAACTCATTAAGTTATAGAATTTAAGAGTTTTTTAAGGAGTTACAAAAACTTGTCATCAAGTTTTGGAATCTAAATGTTGGGTATTTGATGTTGCGTCTTGGGCTTGCTTCTTAGCCCATTTTGTATACGGCATGGGCTGTCCATCCGTATCTTATTTTATTTAGGTTCGTGTATTAATAGATGTTTGCATGCATCTTTTTAGTAACTGATAGATCATTTGTTTTACGTGTAATTAAGATCTCTTTTGTAACCCTAAAATCCTCTACAGTGGAAGTTCTTTATCGAGCTCTGCTGAGGATTGAACGTTCTAATCATTCGACTCATTTAGATCCACTCTTGAGTATTGTTTCATTGTTTTGCTTTCATTATCTACCTGTTACAAAGATCTAATCGATCAAAGAAGTTTTTATATCTCATCAATTGGTATCAGAGCAGGAGGCTGTGTAATTCATACACATCTTTTCTGTGAAAGAAGCTCTTAGGTTTATTCCGCATTAACTAATATTTATTGAGCCGTCACTCCATAATTGACGTATCTCATTACTTATTCGTTTTGCCCTAATATTATATATTACAAGTCTGATCTTTCAAACAGGTTAAACGATCAAGCATGGACGATTCTCAATCAAATCCTATCAACATCTAAAATAGTATCGGGTCAACAACAAAGATTCCTATCCTTTACACCCATGATTACGAAGTCTGGGCACATCACTTTGAAGATTATATCATTAGATCTGAAGACAATGGATATCTTATTTGGGAAGCAATCGTGTCTGGACCATTAGCTCATTCAGCAACGTCAAGAATCATTAAAACTCAGAAAGAGTATAATGATCTGTTGAAAGATGTAAAAGATGTTGCTCAAGACGAAAAGGATAAATTTCAGTGCAATATTAAAGCATTGAGACTAATCAGATTCGCTCTTCAATCTGACACTTTCAGGCTGGTGAGTTCGTGCAGCACTGCTAAAGAAATATGGGATAGGCTGCGAGAGCTATATTCCACAGACGAAGATCTCGATCATTCAATTCAAACCTTACTTTTGTCTGAATTTGGTGAATTTAAGCAGAATCCTGAAGAAACTGTCACTCAGACGTTTTATCGCTTCAATCATCTTCTCAGTAAAATGATTAAACACGATATTGAAAGGAAGTTGATTGAACAAAAGGTCACGTTTTTAAACGGTCTTAGATCTGAGTGGAGAGCAGTTGTGTCCACTGTTAAAGCACATGAGCAATTCAAATCTTACTCATTAGCAAAGCTGGTAGGGATTTTGAAATCCCAAGAAAAGATTGTCTTGCAGGAGAAAAATGTGGTTTCGAGCTTGGGGTCATTGACACTTCTGTCCAAAAGCAAAGGCGTGATGGAAGATGAAGATCTTAACTTAGAAGATCATGACCTTACCTCTGAAGACTATGCAATGATGGTGTCAAACCCGAAAAAGTTCATCAAGAAAAGGTTCCCTATCAATAAGAACCATAATTGGTAGGGAAGTTATAGTTCTGAAAAGGTCAGAGAAGAACCAAAGACAGAAGAACCAAAGAAAGAACCGAAAGCTGAAGGAGATTCGGGAGTGAACTGCTACTATTGTGGAGGAAAGAACCACTATGCCAAAGACTGTGTCCTAAAGAAAATGGTAGAAAAGGATGAGGAGAAAGATGAAGAAGCTATGTTAATGAAAAAGCTGGAAGAGATAAAGAGAAAGAAAACTATCACTAACCCTTCAATGAATGCTTTAATTGTACAGGGTTTTGTAGTGGATGATGAGTTCGGTGGCGTGGAGGTCTGGTCAACCGACTCTGAGGATGATGAAGTCAGGAAGCCATCTCATGGAAAGGCTTATGTTGCAAAAGATGAAGGAAGCGGTGGAAAGTGCTTGATGGTGTCAGATGTATCCCAAATGAGGGGATACAACACATACAATGGGAATAGAGACATGAAGGAGCGAGAGGACTTGTGTTTCACAGCAAAACCTCTCAGCGTGCTGTTTAATGAGCTTGATAAATTAATCAAGAAGGTACAATCTATTTTTGTTTCATTCAAAGTCCCACAAAACTCATATGAAAAGGAATTAAAAAATGTAAATTCAAGAATCTCTCATCTAGATAGCAGTTTAACTCAAACACGGGTCACCAATTCTAACCTAACTGACCAAATAAGCAGGGTGTCTTCAAAGAGTGAAGAACGGAGTATGTGGATAGAGCTGAAGGAGGCGGAGCTGATCAAATCCAAAGACAAAAACATTTATTTGCAAAGAGATAATTAAAACTTTTGAAACAGAGAAATGTGTTTTGTTTGATTGCTAAGCGTCTTTATTCTAACATTACTCAACTACATCTTAACTGCGAAATAGGACAGAAAATTCATCACATGATTTTTCCCTTCCTTGAGTTTCAGGAAGATGAAATCGACGCTGAAGCATACAATTGCGAAAGTGTAGTTTCATCTGAGGATGTGAATCCGACTTATATGTATGGCCTAGACAAAATTGAATCTTTCATAAAGTCCAAGGACCATAAGGACATGCTGAAAAACCTTTTGGATGAAAATGATAAACTGAATCTAAGGACTGAAACCATACAAAAGTTTGACTCATTGAATGCCCATTTGAGCTCAGAAAATAAAATTAATGTTGAAAACGCACCTGAGCTTAATGAGGATGATGATACGAGAGAAATTTTTGTAGAGGATGAAGTTGACTGTTCTGAGTTTGTCAAGAGAAAACCCGAAAACCACAAAAATCTTATCTCAGAAAACTCTGTGGAGTTCGCTCGGTTGTCCCAACAAAAGTCCCCGATTCTTGAAGAAAAGGCTGTTGTATACCAAAAGGTAAGGACAACTCCAAATCAGGTGTATAAGGTCACAGGTGTAACCGAACATCACACAGCCGAACTCACAGCCATTGTAAACGAAGATAATGCTGATGGTTGTGATGAGTTCTTCTGGTCCGCCCCTATCGACAATGCTGATGTAACAGTTGGTCTATCAGAGCGAACATCCTGGAAAACAAAAGGAAGATATATTCCAGAGCCACTGAACAAGCCTGATAACTTTGACGTGCCAAGTACTAGTGGCACTAAAGAAATCCCATTAGATGAAGTCACCCCTTCTACCGAAAACCCATCTACAACAAACGAACCTATTGTTCAAAAGCCAAAACAAAAGGCGAATATTCACAGGCAACCCAAACAGGTGAAAAACCAAAAGCAACAAAGGAATCTGAGATACAAGAAGAATCTCTCAGAGCGAAAACAGTTCTGGCAATCTCAAAACGATCATTTTTTTTTATCATAATAGGAAGTCAGAGAAAAGGGATGTTAGACCGCAAGAACACACAAACAACCGAAAGCATAGGTTCGGCTCAGAACACACAAACAACCGAAATGATAGGTTTGGCTCAGAGCACTCAAACAACCGAAAGCATAGGTTCGGATCAGAGCACTCAAGCAACCGAAAGCACAGGTTCGGTCCCGAGAGCACAGGTTATCAAGGCTCAAGGTTTGGTCTATCCCATGACTGCCAACAAAAGGGTCACCTAGAATATCAAGTCAAGCAAAATTCTCTCTTTCTAACTTTTCTCAACCACATTCTAAATCCAATTCTGTTCAAGCTCAGAATCCAAAATCTTCAACAGATTTGAAAGGAAAATCGAAGGTTTCCTCGGTCAAGAGTGATCAAAAGAATCTCAAAGTTCAAACACCTGAACCTAAAATCAAACCAACTGCAACAAATCCCAATAAAATTAAAGTTTACACCATTCAAAAGAAAAATGAAACAACGTTAATAAAAAGAACATATTTCGTTGATATCTCTCTTACTATTCCTGTTCCTGTGAAAGGCTCACGTGGACCCAAGAAACTTTGGGTTCCTAAATCTGCTTAATTTTTGCAGGTTATCAGTGACGAGCAGTTCGACAAAGAATGGTATATTGACAGTGGATGCTCGCGTCACATGACAGGAAGGAAAGAAGAGCTGAAGGAATTTCGATCTCTTTCAAATGGTGGAAATGTCAAGTTTGGCAACAACTCGTATGACACAATTAAAGGTTATGGTATGATAACGAATGGAGACTTCACAATAAGAAAGGTTGCATATGTTGAAGGACTGCAGCACAATCTCATCAGTGTGTCTCAGCTTGTTGGAGGCACTGGACTTAAAGTTTCATTTGATGATGAGGGTTCGGAAATCATAGAGAAGAAGACAAAAAGGGTAATTCTCAAATCATAGCGCAAAGGCGAAATGTTTCCTCTCAATCTCAAACCTATCAAAGGAAACCCAACTATCTGTCTGTTATCCAAAGCACATTCTGATGAAAGATGGCTGTGGCACCGAAGGCTCTCCCATCTCAATTTCAAGGATATTAATAAACTCGTCACAGGAGGTCATGTTAGGGGTCTTCCATTGCTTAAGTTCGATCGAGAACATTTGTGTGCTGCATGTGAAATGGGGAAGCAAAGTCGTCAAAGTCATCCATCCATCATAAACACAAAGATTGTTGAACCACTTGAGTTAATTCACATTGACTTGTGTGGTCCATCTTCTATTGAAAGCATAGTCGGTAATAAGTATATTCTTGTTATTGTCGATGACTTTTCTCGTTTTACATGGGTGTTCTTTCTGAAGCACAAATATGAGGCAACTCACAAGCTGAAGCTATTTATCAAGCAAGTTGAAGTGCAGCTGAAGAAAGTTGTACGGAACATTAGAAGAGACAATGGGCCGGAGTTCAAAAATAAAGAATTTGAAGACTTTCTAGCGAATACAGGAATCAGTCACAACTTCTCAGCTCCCTACACCCCTCAACAAAATGGAATCGTCGAAAGACGAAACCGATCTTTGTGTGAGGCGGCCAGAACCATGTTGAGTTTCGCTTCCTTACCATTATATTTCTGGGCTGATGCTATTTCTGCAGCTTGTTTTACACAAAACAGGTCCTATCTCAATAAGCGATTCACTCTCACCCCTTATGAGATCATCAACAACAGAAAACCGAATGTCAAATTCTTCCACGTGTTCGGCTCACGATGCTTTATCTTCAATTCTAAAGAACATCGTAACAAGTTCGACGTAAAAGCCGATGAAGGAATTTTTCTGGGATACTCTCTAACTTCAAAAGCATATCGGGTCTTAAACAAGCATTCAAGGAAGATTGAAGAGACATATTATGTGACTTTCGATGACAGCTTCATCAAAAGGATAAACGCTACTGAAGAAGCAATTGGAGAAATTTTCACTCAGACAAGTCATGTTACGGCCTCGATTGCTAATTTGTTTGAGCAGTTTGTGGAGTTATTCGATGAACCTGAGAAAGCTACTCTCTCTGAAGCCAAGGCAGCAGACAACAAAATCAACCATCTGAAGCAAATCGTCGATGAAGCTGCCAAACGACTGGGTGACGGAGAATCCACTCTAAATAAAACTTCTCAGCACAATGCACCAGTTGAGGGGGAGCACTCTGATCCAGTAGTACCCGAAGGTACTGTAGCACCCGAACGCTCCACAGAACCCGAAGGTACTGTAGCACACGAACGCTCCACAGCACCCGAAGGTAATGTAGCACCCGAACGCTCCACAGCATCCGAAGGTACTGTAGCACACGAACGCTCCACAGCATCTGAAGGCACTGTAGCACCCGAACACTTCACTACACCTGAAAGTCCCACTGCACCAGAAAGCTCATCATTCGAGGGGGAGAATGCCAATACGTTTTATGACGAAGATAGTCAATCAGAATTGGAAGAATTGGTGAACGCTGAATTGGATCCCTCCTATGATCCAAATTACCCTCCTCTTGTCAAATAGACTAGAGATCATCCTGTTTCACAGGTTGTGGGTGATGTCTCTGAAAAGGTGTTGACCAGATCTTAACTGAAGGCAAAACAAACTTCTTTATTTTCCAAAGTTGAGTTCTGCTTGTTTAATTCTTTCGTCTCAAAGGTTGAACCAAAGACAGTAAACACTGCTCTTGATCACTCTGATTGGGTTCAATCTATGCAAGACGAACTTAATGAGTTCGAAAGAAATAAAGTTTGGCATCTCATTCCAACTCCTCAAGATGCCTCCGTTGTTGGTCACAAATGGGTCTTTAGAAATAAAATGGACAAGGAAGGTAACGTAATAAGGAACAAAGCTCGTTTAGTTTTGAATGGATATTACCAGGAAGAAGGCATTGATTATGAAGAGACTTTCGCTCCAGTTGCAAGGCTGGAATCTATTCGAATATTTCTTGCGTATGCAGCGCACAAAAACTTTGAAGTCTACCAAATGGACGTCAAATGCGCTTTTCTGAATGGAGAACTCGAAGAAACAGTCTACGTGGAGCAACCCTGGTTTTGTCAATGAGAAGTTCCCAAATCACTGCTATATTCTGGACAAGGTGGTTTACGGTCTGAAACAAGCACCTAGGGCCTGGTATGAAACGCTAACTAAGTTTTTAAAGATGTCCAAATTCAAACAAGGTTCGGTTGACTCAACCTTCTTTCGTAAGAAGGAAGGTAACCACCTTATGATTGTACAAATTTATGTCGATGATATCATCTTTGGCTCAACAAATCCCAGCTTAACAGCTGAATTCAGAAAGCTGATGGAGACTAAATTTGAAATGAGCTCCATGGGTCCGATTAATTTTTTCCTTGGTTTAAATATTAGATAGGGACCCGAAGCCATCTTTATCAACTAGGAAGCATACACCAAAACTCTTCTTGCCAAATTTGGTATGATGGGAGACTCAAAGGTCAATGTTCCAATGGCGTTCGGCACCAAACTCACACCTTCGCTGGAGAAACCGGCAGTTGACATTACGCTATACCGCCAGATGATTGGGTCCTTAATGTATCTTACTGCTAGCAGGCCTGATATCATGTTTTCCGTATGTTATTGTGCTAGGTTTCAGGCGAACCCTCGAGAACCACATATGCTTGCAGTGAAAAATATACTCAGGTATCTGAAGCGAACTACCTCTCTCGGTCATTGGTATCCATCCAACTCAGGCTTCTTCGTTCAAGCCTTCTCTGATGCAGACCTTGGAGGATGCGGTTTAGACAAGAAAAGCACTACAGGAGGTTGCCAATTCCTTGGTGGGAAGTTGGTCAGCTGGCAGTCAAAGAAGCAAACCTGCGTTTCCCTTTCTATAGCCGAAGCAGAGTACATCGCAGCAGCCTCTTGCACATCTCAAGTCATTTGGATCCAAAGCCAGCTCAGAGATTATTGACTCAACATAAAAAAGATCCCACTATATTGCGATTCAGAAAGTGCAATTAGGATCTGTCATAACCCGGTGCAACACTCTAAGACCAAGCATATAGCACTGAGGTATCACTTCATTAAGAATCATGTGGAGGATGGAAATGTCGAAATTCACTTTGTTCGAACCACTGATCAACTGGCCGATATTTTCACCAAAGCCCTACCTGAAGCTAGTTTCAATAAGATCCTTCAAGGTCTAGGAATGATGGAATCAGAATCGGTACCAAAAACACCATCTCAAAGTTAAAAGTCAGAAGCGAAATGAACTGAACGCTCGGTCTCTTTCAGGGTCGGTTCACATGGGAACCGAAATGAACCGAACGCTCGGTCTATTTCGGGTTTGGTCCCATTGCACATATTTTCTCTCAATCTCAAAAAGGTGTTGTCTATGGTTGTAAACTTTTGTAAAGTTGTTTTCCAAAAATCCAAAAATATTTTTTTTAGGAACCGAAATGAACCGAGCGTTCGGTCCATTTCGGGTTCGGTTCAATTTTTTTTATTATTCTGTTTGTTTTTTCTCTTTTCAAAAACTTAAAATCTCCAAAAATATTTTTTTCTTTTTCTTCCATTCTTGTTTAAATATCGATGGGACAGGTTTCGTTCTGACACTTTTTAATAGTTAAGCGTCCCTAGAAGCATGCTGCTGGATGTTGTCCAAAGCCTCAACTGATTTTGAATAAAAGCCTTAATGACTAGGTATATACAAACCTTGTCTTCCCAATAAGGCTGCTCCATTTATTCTAATCCTGAACTACCTTACTCTTTTCTCATATGGGTTAAGAGTTTACTGCTTGGTCCTTAATTTCAGTAGAGGTACTATAGTTTCTCTTCACCACCTCAATATTTTTCTCCATCATATTTCGGTCTCATCACGTAACCCTTGAGACTCTCAGAATTAACCACTGAGGTTTATGGTTACACAATCTCTGTGTTTATGATCTGAGCCTCGTGTCACTACGTGCTTAGTGAAACCCAAAATTCAATACCCAACATGATTTGACGGTAAACATGAAATCTCTTTTCGTTGTGAGATTCTTATGAAATTGTTATTTACCATAACATTTCTTCCCTTAGAATCCAGTTTTAATTTTTTTTTTTGAGATTTCACCATCACACATCTTCAATAAGTCACTATATACATATTCCAACCTACTTGTTCAACAGACCACATCGGTCTCACAGGTACTTCATTTAGTCTCGGTCTTATGTCAAGGTCCGGGATTCTAAACTGAAGCGAAAGCCACCCTTTTAAGCCTTATAAAAAGATGCCTTTCAACACTTCTTAGAATGTGATTGATCGTAATTCAACGGGAATCCATACAGACACTTTAAGGTCTCTCTTGACCTTGAAGAAAGTGATTCGTGCCCGGGATCAACTGTTTTGTGTCTATATTGACATCACAAATTCCCACATAAATATCGCCTTATTTCCTTATCTTTGACACTCTATGCACGAAAATCTTTGATTTTCCAAAAATCTCGTTCGGTAAAATTATAATCTTGTGTTTGGATGACAGCTATTTAACAGATAAGATGCTGACTCAGCCGACAGAGTAACGACTTCAATAGTGAGTTGACTGGCACGCATGCAAAACGAAATAGTTTTTTCATGCGTAATCATCGGGGGTGCCAACCGTCACGCTTCTGTCACATCCAAAACCGTTTCGTGTATCAAGAAGATTTGGGGATGATTTTTCTCTTTCCTCTACCCACAGTATAAAAGGAACACCTCTGCTTCATTCCATACTTACAGGATCCAAAAATCAGATGAGCAAAATAAGGCGATTTATACTCTACTGTTCATCATCTTCCACATTCAACCATGGCAGACTCTTCCTCTGTTCAGGAAACCTCTTCCCGCACCAACATTCTTCCCATCCGCGCTCAACAAAGTCTGGTGATCGATTTAAACCCTAAAGCTTACGAGAATTATATGTATCCCATGGTGGAGTGTCTCAAATACTCTCCATTGGTGCTAGCTCTTTCCAAGGTCGAGATTGTACCCATGGAATGTCTTTCCCAGGTCTTCTCCACTGCCCATTATTATAGATCAGTGGATCGAATTTAATTCGACCTTCTTTCTCACAAGACCTCCATCTCCAAGCAACGATTATGTTGGCTCCTAGGTTTTGAAGCCGATGAATCTAGGGTTAATCCCGATTCCATCACAGTAGGACAGTTATTTTCGATGTTCTACAACATGGGCTACACGGAAATTCTCACAACGGTCACTGAGTTCAAGAAGTCGTGTCTTCCTCCACCATGGAATGGTTTCTTCACCATTCTGTTCAAAGGGCTCTCTGAGCGCAGTTCTGGTTCCGATGGGGCCAGCAAGTTGTTCATGACCATTCTCTATGGTCTATATCATGGCATCAACCTCGACTACGACTCGGTTCTCTGGCAACAACTCATTCAAAGCCTAGCCTCCTCCTCTCGTCACACTGAAGTGTCCTACGCCAGATTTTGGATGCTGATCACCAAGTGGGCCATGGATAAACTTCATGTTCCAACAATTGCAGATTCCCTTCTCTCCTCCATCAGTGTCTTCCACACCGCCAAGATCATCGTTACCGATCCGACCAAGTTTTCCTTTGTCCGATCGATTCCGGATTCTATGTCCGCTGGGGTGTCCAAGGAGAGCGTTATAATGAAGTCCTACAAGGACTTTCATCCTTCGGGTCCACGGGAACTTTCTGCAGAAATGGTTCAGTCCATCAATGATGCAGATAAACCAGCTGCTAGAGGGAAGAAACCCGAGAAAGGGAAGATCAAGAAAGCAGCAAAGGGGGCAAAGGGTCCTTCTCCTAAGAAGCGAAAGCCCTCAAAGACAGATCTCCCCCCCCCCCCCCCCCACAGCGAAGAAGAAGAAAGTACAGCCGAAGAGGAAACTTATTCTCTCTTCTTCATCCAACGATTCAGAATAACCACTCTGACTCAGACGAGTCGGCTAGAGGCGAAACTCCTCCTCACTCGCCTGCTCATGAGGTACCTGTTTCATCAAAACCTCCTTCCCCTGCTCCTATCTCCACCTCTTCCATTCCCACCATAACCTCTTCCATTCCCATCATAACCTCCTTCATTTCCATTCCCTCCATATCTAACCCTATTTCTATTCCCCCCATAACTACCTCTACTACCCTTTCAACCACAACTACTTCCATACCCCCACCACTCTTCATAGAATCCACCAAAACCACAACCAGTGAGGTTCCAACCAACTTATCTGATACGGGGATTCCAACTTCACAACCTGAACCCACTTCCATTCCCGAACCCACTACCACTACCGAACCACCCACCGCACCCTTATCTCCCACTCCATCTGCTAAAACCGAAACCTTTTTGGGGGGGGGGGGGAGGATATGGTTTTTGATTCCATCTACTACAACCCCTACCAACTTCAAAGTGATGATGATGATGATGATGCTCCAGTTACTAAAAAGCACATCAAGGAACTCCATGAGAAGATTGATAATCTTGTGGCTTCTTCCTCTTCCTCAACATCTCACTTTTCGGAGGCTACCATTCAGGGAATGGTGGTATCTCTCTCCAAAGCACACGAAGCCTCCATCAGCTCAGCTGCTGCTGCTATCGATAAATCGACAAAGGCTAGTGCTGTTGCGACCGAAAGAGTCGAAAAACTATTTCAAGACGCCCAGATCTGGCTGGAGTCTTTTGTAGGCGGCATCATAAACAAACACCAAGAAGATTCGCACCGTTGTGGAGAAGCTGGTCCATTCTTTCGAAACCGAAAAAGACCAATTTGCCAGCTTCCTCCAGAAACTCAAAGAAGACAATCAATCTTTTCAATCTTCGGTTGCGGATCGTCTTCTTTCCTTTCAAGCCACTCTTGCTGCCGAATCCACTACAAAGGACGAGCTTGCTCGAAAATCGTCCGAGCTTACTATAGCAACTCATCAGCTCTCTCAAGCCGAGAAGGAGATCGATTCTCTTTGGTCTGAGAAAGCTGTGGTTAGGAGTTATGTTTCAGATGTCCATGGAGCTCTGCCTAACATTATCGAGGCCCATGATCCGGTTCTTCACTATTCGGTGAGGCGTACTCTTGCAGAGAAGCTCGCTCCTGCTCTTGCCCTGCTTAGCCGCATTGAAGGCATTCCTGAGCAGGAGGACCATCCGAAACAAGGGGGAGAAAAGAAGCCCACAGCTCAATCAAAACCCCCTCCGAGTTCCAAAGCTCAATCACTTCCATTTTCATCACTTGTCCCTCCGAAAGCACCCAAACCAACAACTGTTCCTACATCAGGTTTGAGTGCTCAAAGCAAAGCCAAACAAATTGTTGACGACAGTGATGAAAGTGATGATCAAGAACCGATTGTCAGCATAGTGAGGAAACAGACCAGAGAGAAGGAGCTGGATGAAAACGCTCGCATTGTCAGAGAAGCCGAGGCCAAGGAGAGGAAGATAAAGGAGGCTCATGGTCTCCTTGAAAGCAGAAAAACTTTATTTCCTCCTTGGACTCTCGGAGTGCTTATCAAAGAAGCCATTGAGTCCCCCTGCACTCTTTGGTTAGAACCAGTGATCTCCTTAGACCGTGTCAATTCGGTCGATTCCCAATTTGACATGCCCTGACCCGAAAAGCCTTTATCTTCCATGCATTCGCTCATATAGCTGAAGTTCCTCATCCTCACCCGAAGGTTGATAGGGAGCTTGTAGACTATTATCTGAGGACCGCTCAACCTCAGTATCAGACATGGAGCGCACAGAAGATAACCAACGTTCGGGTTGTCAAACCTGTTCGTGAGGGCAACTTCGTCAATGTTAGATTCAAGGTCTTAAGGGGATCTGACAAATCCGAGCATTCCATCTCTCTGGCTGATCTTCCCAACTTAAACCCTCATGATTGGATTGTCTTGCAGAACATTCTTCTTGTCAATGAAGCAAAATATGGTCCGATCATAGACCATTTCAAGAGAATGTTAGTTTTTTATATTTTGGAGGTGGCTAAGCTGGATCAAGAGGTTGCTAATGTTCTTAGGAAGAAGCCTATCATCACTCCAGTCGGTTCTGCAAGCGATATAAATCGAATGAAGATGGGAAAGATTGATCCAAAACAGAACTCAGTCATGTTCACCAGGGCAGAAGGTCAGAAATGCTTATTCGCTTTGGCTGACAAACATCTTTACACCACTTCCTGCTTGGAGCATGTTCTGGGTATCATCAATCGGTGCAAACAGAACTCGGAAAGTGATAAAAAGAACTTCAATGATATGATCAATTGGTACATTCACTTCCAACAAACACTTCTTGCTATCATTCCCTGCCTGTTCAAGACTGTAAAGAAAGCCAGTGCCGCAGGGGTAAGCAAGCTGGAGTGAGGTCTCGCCCCAATTGACGCAAAGGGGGAGATTGTTGGGTATTTGATGTTGCGTCTTGGGCTCGCCTCTTAGCCCATTTTGTATACGGCATGGGCCTGTCCATCTGTATCTTATTTTATTAGGGTTCGTGTATTAATAGATGTTTGCATGCATCTTTTTAGTAACTGATAGATCGTTTGTTTTACGTGTAATTAAGAAGATCTCTTTTGTAATCCTAAAATCCTCTATAACGGAAGTTCTTTATCGAGCTCTGCTGAGGATTGAACGTTCTAATCATTCGACTCATTCAGATCCACTCTTGAGTATTGTTTCATTGTTTTGCTTTCATTATCTATCTGTTACAAAGATCTAATCGATCAAAAAAGTTTTTATATCTCAACACAACTAAAGTCAAGGACTTCCAGAAACGTTTTCATGACTTTTAGATATGTATAGACATTTTTCCTTTATTTTAACCACTTGAATCCTCAAAATTTAAGAAAAATAGAAACCAATTAATAAAAAATTCTAATCTTTTTGTACAACTTATATACAATGTATATAATTTGTGAAAAATATTAAAAGGGGTTTTGATGTAGTAGAGCCTAGTTTTCATGATTTATGTGTATTAAATATGAGAAAAAATAGCATAAATAGTAAACAAATTAAATAATTATTCATGATTTCTTTTATAGCTGAAACTGGGAAAATTTGAGAAATTGTTTTTTAAATAATTTAGCCTATTTTTATGATTTTTGTATTTTTTATATTATTACATTTTCCAAAATTTTTATTTGTGTTTAAACTTTAATAAAAGATTTTATGATAATTTCTTGTGATTTGCAGAATAGTTTAACTATTTTCCTTAACTTATTCTCATAAATAAGCATTAACTCATGAAAAATTAAAAAACAATAAGAAAAATGCATTACACTTTTTATTTGTGGTTAATATATAATGTAAGATATTCTGAAAACATTTTATAATTTTTGGACATGTTTTGCTATTTTTCATCAATTTAATCCTTTAAAATTCACTAAATCGGAAAAAATGAGAAATTGTCTTGGAAAAATCTGAAATTGTTTTTTCCATGGAGTCGTAATTATTTCAAGTAGATGCAAAAATTATCAAATATGGTTTTTGACATTCTTAATTGTATTTTACTATTTTTTTTCTCTTCAACAAAAATAAATTCGAAATCAACAAAAAACAGAAATAGAAATGCATGCAACTTCATGAAACGTCTTTAATAAGTTCAAAGGTCATATCCACAATTTACTAGAATTTATTGACCATAAAAATTATTTTATGTGAGTTATTGCTCTATTTTCTTGCAAAAAATTACAATAAATCTAGAAAAATGATTTATTTTCTGAACATTTCCAGATCATCTTATGTTGTTTTTTGGATTCTAGGAAAAATCATATTTGAGCATAAAATAAGTTTTAGATATTTATTTATGAATAAATACTTTATAAGCATTCTTAACAATGTACTTTGATCATCTAGCCTTTAAGCTTGATGTTCATTACATGCATTATGATTTGAAGACCATGAATGAACTTCTTTTTTTTCAAAATTATGTTTCTAAATGAAAAACTTGAATGCAAGTGGTTTTGGATCTTTAAAACTTGTAAAAAACTCATGTTGATGAATTTGATTTAGGTTTTGGTAATTGGATTTCATCATCTAACAAGATGCATGTTGTTTTTGGGTGAAATCCTACCATCATTATCATCATCAAATTCAAAATGCATGAACATGCATATGAATGTTCATAAAGAATGGTATAGAAGTGGGAGTTCAAGAAAACATGAAATTTTTGAAAGAAAAGTAAAGAAAATATAAGGAAACTAATTTTACCTTGAATATCAACTTCAAATGATGAAGATTTTTGAGTAAATTCATAGAGGTAAAGAATGGGGGGTTTTAGAGAGAAAAAAAGAGAGATTATGTCTCTCTAGATACCCAATCTCTCTCGTCATCTCTTTGGGGTTTCTCTCCACCAAAATTGGCCACCAAAATACAGATATGTACGTAAACTCATGAATAATCGAATTTAAAAATCTCTCATAGTTATTCTGCTTCTAAGTTTGAATTTTCTAGAGAGAAGTTTTTAGAGAGAGAAGGAGAGAGGTGGAGTGAGGGAATGAGTAAAATGATTACGCTTATGGAAGAGGTGACTTGGGGGAAGAGATGTAAACATGATTTTTAGGAGAGAGGGAGTATTTTTCATCATTATTTTTTTGTATAATTTATAAGATTTAGGGGTTAGGCTTATAAAATATAAAATCTTGTATTGAATTTTATGACATTTTGGGGGAAGTTTACATTTTATTAAACTTGCATTTTTTTTTTATAAAATTTTGACACTTGTTATAAAGTTTGGGTGTTTTGGAGTATCATAATGGATGTAGAATATCTTGGATTGTTTTGAACCAAATAAAATTTGTTAACACCATATTGAATCGAGTTCAATATTTGAAAAAATCAAATTTCTCAAAATAAAATAATTATATTTGGTATAAATTTACATAGATTGATTGAAATCAGATCATTGGCGTTATATTTAGTGGTTTTGAGATTCAAGTGAAATTGAAGAACCAAGTATACTAGTTATAGTTTCCATTTTCACTTAAGTTCCTAAGAGACTTGCACCGAATTTATACTACTAGGTCAAGTGCATGATGTGTCTATATTAACGTACAAAGATGCTCGAGTAAATGAATGACCTGAATTTGGATAGTTGTTATTGCTAAAGTAGTTGTAGAATTCACTTATGAATGTGAAATCTATGTTCACTATCCATCGTTTGTAATTGTTTCCAAGTTTCTTGTAGGTTATGATTTATTCTCTACCTATTACATCTAGCATGTGCCGGTCCTACACGTGCAACTAAGTTTTGTCAAGTCTAGAACGGATTCAAATTTTGACGGTTGTCACACAACTGCTACACCTCAATCACCGGTGCAAAATCATCTTGGAACCTGGTCAAGAAATGACCTCATGACATTCCATCAACATCATCATCACCCACTGTATGACCTACTTTCTCCTACAAGTCTCTTGCCCTGTCGTTCAAAAGGTAGGAAGCTAGCCTAACCTCGTCCCCCTCAAGACAACAACTGGTACAAAAGGTGTTAACAACATCTCCTAACTACCTCCGACTCACTATGGGGTCCTTCTCCCCATGATAGTCTGGAGCCCCACATGCCCGAAACTCCTTGAAGTGAGGAACTCCCTAGTCTGCTCATTGAGCTGCCCAACTCTAGATGCTTAGCCTTTTCGACCGAGCTGAAGATTACAGGAGTCTGATCAAGATTGCAACAAGTAATCTCAGAAGTGATGAACTCCCTAGTCTACTCATCGAGCTACCCAACCCCAGATCATGTGCCTGAATCCTCACCATCCCCAAAACTGCCAACAGGTCTGCCCCGTAACACCACCATACTGAGAATAGACCATATAAACCATCAGAATACGCATTGAAATATATATATTAGGGATTCACAACTCTACAAGCCCCTTGGTTTCATCGCAACCCTCCTTGAATCAAGTACGGATCCTTTGTTTCCAATAGTATGGGATGATACTACCTTCCACATCTATCCGGACTTTCCTTAAGAATTGCTTTGACTCAACCAAGTTACTCTATATCTATATCACCTGCCCTCAAAGATAAGGCTCCCAGCCCTAGATCCCATCCTAGGTTTTCGTAGGGCAAACCTCATACCACTCTCTGCCATCGGATGCAAAAGGAACTCTCGTTAACTTCCTCTAACTAGCTCACGAATATAATTAGATATCACTAAAACTAGATAATTCATCGAATAAGAGGTCTCACACTACAATGGTTGGAGTCAAACAAGATTTGTGCAATAGCATTAAAACCTAACCTTCTAAAATCACTTAGTGCCCATAGTATCTAACTTAGCATATTCATTTAATAGTTGGATGAAGCTAGTTAGAACTCCTAAAATCACAAAGCAAGCAACATTCGAGCATCAAGTAACTAGAAGGAAGCATAACCTAATCAGGCCATCCTATCACTGACCGATCAGCACTCGCATGCAATTTGTAGCACCTGGTTTCTGGTATGTAAATCTTATTCGAATATTTCCTATTTTAGCCATGGACTCGGCGAGTCATAGGTCCGACTCGCCGAGTAGAGACGCGACCCAGGTCACGTTTTAAGTTGGCGACTCGGTGAGTTCATATCCTGGACTAGGCGAGTCGCCGCTGTTGGAGGAAACCCTAAGTTTCAGGGGTTTGCACCCTATTTAAATGACTTAACTGCCCCAAGCCAGCCCCCAATCACCCTTAGAGTCCTATATCCCTCGTCCTAAGCCGTTACTTGAGAGTTTGAGACTTTTGTGGGTGTTTTTGAAGGTTTTGAAGGGGGAAAGAAGTAGATCCAGAAGAAGGAAAGCCATCCGAGCAACTATTGTGTTCTTCCAGCAGTTCCCTTGAGGTATAACCCGTTTTCCCCATGATTCTATGCTTAAAACTTCATTTGGGTCTTTCTTGGTCAAATCCCCAAGCTTGTATGTGCATTATATGTCGTAATAAGATGTTTGGCCTCTGGATCTAGGCGAGATTGAGCTCCAGGAGCTCAGATCTGTTAGCTTTATGGCCCCATGTTGCTTGTTAGCCCTAGATCTACCCTTTTAAGACATTTTGAGCCCCAAAATCCATATTGGTGAATATCCACACGTAAAGTTGGAAACTTTACGTGTGATTTGTGTCCTAGAAGTCCAGATCTATGAATGGCATGGACTGAAATCGAGCAAATCGGTGTATTTGGTGGATGCGTGGCGGCAACTCGGCGAGTCGTATATGTGACTCGGCGAGTCTGGTCGCGACTCACCGAATTGGTCCCTTTATGATGTATCGAGTTGAGCCGTGAGTCATAGGGGGTGACTCGGTGAGTTAGGAGCTGAACTCACCCATGTTAGGACTCAGCGAGTCAATGCCCTGACTCGGCGAGTCCAAGGCAATCTTCATAGATCAAGAACAGACTCGGCGAGTTGTTCATACAACTCGGCGAGTCTTAGCATAAGTGTTCTTCGGATGAAGATGAACTCGACGAGTTGTTCATACAACTCGGCAAGTAGGATGAAGGAGTTGAATGTCAGTTTAGAAGATGAACTCGTCGAGTCATAGCCTAACTCGACGAGTAGAATCAAGGACCCAGGACAATTGTCTGGACAGGGACTCGGCGAGTTAGAGATCCACTCGGCGAGTCAGGTCAACTAAAAGTTGACTCCGATTTGACTTAGGGCTAGACCAGGGGTAAAATGGTCTTTTTACCCAAAGGACAGTTAGCAATGTATGATTAAGTATATTGTGGGAATTACAGCCGGGGAGTTTCCGGAGCAGCAGCAGCAGTAGTAGGTGATCAATTCCCACACAGACCAGCAGCTATTTCGAGGTGAGTTTCCTTCCAGTAGTAACGGGTCTAAGGCACCAAGGCCGACCCGTATAGACGAGACATTAGTATTAGAGTGTGGGTCGCGCCTGTATCTCTTAGTTGAGTTGATTATGATATATGCTAGTATGATATAGTTATCTATACTTGTTGTCTATGTGATACTTGCATGATATGAGTTGGCAGTTGAGTGTAGGCAAGGCCCGTATCTCTCCGGTTTCCGCATTTACTAGCTTTTCTGGGATTAATACTCTGATATTCTGATTAGTTGTATGTTTTGGTTTTCAGACATGGTTCAGTTTATATTATGGTTGATCAAATGATGTTTTAGTTATTAATATTTTCTAAAGTAACGTTTTTAAACAAAAATTTTTGGATGTGAAAATTGGGTCTGAACTCAAATCGAGGGATTAAAGGATTTTCTAAAAGAAAATGTTTTCTAAAATTTAGAAAAGAGTCTTGAGAAAGAACGAAGTGTGTGATGTGCGCGACCGGCCGAGCTCAAGTAAGTATTCCCCATAGTACCCATACAAGTTTATGTTATGTTTATCAGCTTTCGTAGAACCGCATGCTAGAATAGGACTAAGGATCTAGGAGTGATGTCTTATGTGCCTACTATTTGTGTTTTAGTTGTATGAGAAATTGCATGCTAGTTATCAAGTAGACAGTAAGTAGGATAGCCTGATTAGGTTATGCCTGGTAGTATGAGTTTAGCACTATATGCTAGCTCAGTTCCTGAAAGTGGATAGAGTTAATTGAGATTGTTACCCTTGTCTGAATGCTGCTTGCTTCTTGCTTCGTGGGACTCTGAATAATAGGAGTTAGCCATTAGGCGAATGCGTCACGTCACATGTAATCAGGATTGGATAATCTTAGAGTGCCGAATTTGATCCTACTGCGCAGCTCTTGTTTGAGTCCAACCGTTGCAGGGACGAGTCTGGTACTCGAAGGATTATCTGAGCCTCGTCACATGTGATGGTATTCGGGTAATGGCCAATTGGCATTACAATGAGGCCTGCAGCAGCTGAGGACTGGTTAGAGTAGAATTAGAGATCTCCCTAGGGCAAGCCTAGGATGAGTATAGCTATGATTAGCAGTAGTGAAGGGGATCTGGTGGAGTCGAGGCATTCCTTGGAGAAGGTACGGATAGATGTGGAAGGTAGTATGGGCACGTACTACTGAAAGCAGAGGATCCGTACCCGAACCAAGGAAGGCCAAGATAAGATCAAGGAACCTGTAAGTAGTTGTGATCCCTTAGAAAGTAGTAGTATCACTAATGATTATTGTGATGTATTGCAGAATGGTGGTACTTCGATCGAGATCGGCAGATGGCGGTTCAGGAGAGGGGTCAGGTTTGGGATCAGGCTCCGAGCCGATTGATGAGAGGCTACGTGAGTTCATCACGTCCGAGATCACCAGCGGCATCCTTGAATCGACCCCCATTCTCTTTGGGTCGATCAAGGAAGGGATCATGGATTTGATGGAGGGTCGCCTACGGGCATTCAGGAGCAATATGGCCTCTAGCCAGTCAGGATCTCGCACACTGTCCTTCAAGGACTTCAGGGGCAGTGGTGCACCGGATTTCCATGGGGTGAAGGACCCCATTGTCGCCAGGCGATGGATTGCAGATATCGAGTCTGCCCAGTTGACTAGCTTCTGCCCCGAGGGGTCGAAGGTGAGATACGCAGCAGGATGTTTACGGGACCGAGCCCGGGATTGGTGGGAGTCAGTGGGTGACTCATTGGGAGCCTCAGGTATCGAGGCAATGACCTGGTCGGACTTTGTGACCAGGTTCAGGGCAGAGTTTGCGCCAGCGGTTGAGCTTCAGCAGCTGGCCAGGGAGTTTCTAGACATGAGGCAGACGACGGAGACTGTGGCAGAGATCACCGCCAAGTTCCGGGAGAGGGCTTTATTAGTGCCCCAGTATGCTGGTGACGAGGACATGAGGAGGACTCGTTACCATGATATGCTACGAGCTGACTTCCGGGAGCATGTTAGCTTTTCGGCTTGCCCTACCCTGGAGTCCATGATCGCCAGGGCTAGGGAGAGGGAGATAGATTTGGAGGACATCCGGAAACGGAAACTAGAGGACGGTCAGGCAGGAGGGGCTTCGGGGAAGAAGCCTAAGGGATCAGATGGTAGGCCGAAAGGCCAGTCAGGACCGAGCCGCTGCGGGAAATGCGGCAGGACGCACGTGGGGGCATGTAGGATGGGATCAGGAGGCTGCTACAAGTGCGGCAAGACAGGGCACTTTAGCAGGGATTGTACTACTCCAGTTTCAGCTATTCAGACATCAGAGTTGCTGTGTTTTCACTGCAACCAGAGGGGCCACAAGAAGGCCAATTTCCCCAAGTTGACAGTTGTAGCGCCAGTGAAGGTGCCAGCTCCAGCGACCCTGCGGATCACGGATGGTCGGCAGGGCAAGGCAGAGGCTCCAGTGGTGAGGAGCCGGGCATTTTAGTTGACTGCCGAGGAGGCACGTGCCGCACCCGATGTGGTGACGGGTATGATTCTTTCCCTCTATCTTTTTTTTATGATGTTATGTTATTGATATGTGCTCTATATGTATATGTATGCATTAGGATCGTTCCATGTGAACGGCCTCCCAGTTCAGGTGTTATTTGATTCTGGTGCATCCCGATCGTTCATTTCCCTTGCACTTAGCAAGAAGTTTCATGAGTCATCGGGCGATTTAGATTGCCCTTTGGAAGTGGAGATCGCTGACGATCGATCGGTGCGAGCATCGATGATATTTCGAGATTGCGTGCTGCGTTTGTTTGAGGAGTGCTATTTGGTAGATTTGGTTCCCATTCTGTTGCGTGGGAACAAGGTGATTATAGGCATGGATTAGCTGAGCCCTAATGGGGCGGTGATAGATTGCGCGCAGCAGCTAGTACGGGTCAGGACCCCAAGCGGGGGAGAGCTAGTGATTCATGGTGAGAGGCCTCAGTGTGGACCCACTGTATGCTCAGCTGCGAGGGCTAGGTGCTACCTTCAGAAGGGATGCGCAGGATATGTCGCATATGTGATGGATACCGGGAGGCGGGTAAGGCGACAGTGAGCGAGGTTCCGGTGGTCCGGGACTTTGCAGATGTTTTCCCAGAGGAGCTTCCTGGGATACCTCCGGAGCGACAGGTGGAGTTCATGATTGACCTTGTCCCTGGCGCGGCTCCAATAGCCAAGGCGCTGTATCGGTTGGCCCCTAACGAGATGCAGGAGTTATCTACGTAGCTGCAGGAGCTGCTAGACAAGGGATTTATTCGTCCGAGCAGTTCACCCTGGGGAGCCCCGATTCTGTTTGTAAAGAAGAAGGACGGGTTGCATCGGATGTGTATAGATTATCGGGAGCTGAACAAGGTAACGGTGAAGAACCGTTACCCGCTTCCGAGGATTGATGACCTATTTGACCAGCTTCAGGGAGCATCTTGGTTCTCCAAGATTGATTTGCGTTCGGGTTATCATCAGATGCGGGTCAGGGAGGAGGATATGCAGAAGACCGCGTTTCGGACGCGCTATGCTCATTATGAGTTCGTGGTGACGCCGTTTGGGCTCACCAATGCTCCTGCCGCGTTCATGGACCTCATGAACCGCGTATGCAGACCGATGCTGGATCGGTCTGTGATAGTCTTTATCGATGATATCTTGGTTTATTCCAAGACTCGGGAGGAACACGAGGAGCATCTGAAAGAGGTATTGGAGACCCTGAGGAGGGAGAGCTTGTATGCCAAGTTCTCCAAGTGTGAGTTTTGGTTGCGCGAGGTGCAATTTCTTGGACACCTCATCAACAAGAACGGGATTCTGGTTGATCCGGCCAAGGTCGAGGCCGTGATAAGATGGGAGATCCCGAAGTCTCCATCTAAGATTCGGAGTTTCCTGGGATTGGCGGGCTACTATCGGAGATTTATCCAGGATTTTTCCAAGATAGTCGTACCCCTGACACGGCTGACGAAGAAAGCCGTGGTCTTTCGGTGAGGACCCGAGAGCAGGCTGCGTTTGAGACGCTGAGACAGAGATTGTGTGAGGCGCCGACCTTGGCCGTGCCAGAGGGCGTAGAGGATTTTGTGGTCTATTGTGATGCGTCCGTTTCTGGGTTGGGCGCGGTACTGATGCAGAGGGGGCATGTCATTGCCTACGCTTCGAGGCAGCTCAAACCTCACGAGGCGAACTACCCGACGCACGATTTGGAGTTGGGGGCAGTGGTCTTTGCTCTCAAGATTTGGCGATATTACCTACACGGGGTTCGGTGTACCATCTACACGGACCACAAGAGTTTGAGGTACCTCATGGACCAACCGAATCTGAACATGAGGCAGCGTTGGTGGTTGGATGTGGTGAAGGATTATGATTGCGAGATCCTTTACCACCCGGGGAAGGCCAATGTGGTGGCCGATGTGCTTAGCCGCAAGGCGGCGCCGATCAGGGACGTCTGCTTGAGGATGACCGTGGTGACTCCCCTGTTGGAGCAGATTCGGGAGGCTCAATAGGAGGCTATCAAGGAGGAGCATCGGAAGAGCGAGCGCGTGGTGGGTCAGGTTTCCTCCTTTAATTATGATAGCCGAGGATTATTGACACTACACCGTAGGGTGTGGGTGCCGTATCACGGAGGCGTGCGCCAGATTTTGATGGAGGAGGCGCACAAGTCCCGATTCTCTATTCATCCCGGGGCGACGAAGATGTATAGGGATCTTCGTCCGGATTACTGGTGGCCCTGCATGAAGCGGGATGTGGCATGGTACGTCGAGCGGTGTTTGACCTGCAGGAAGGTCAAGGCCGAACATCAGAGACTGCATGGCAAGATGCAGCCGTTGGATATTCCACTGTGGAAATGGGAAGATATCACGAAGCTTCCCAGGACCGCATGTGGAGTGGATTCGATTTGGGTCATCGTGGATAGATTGACCAAGGGTGCTCACTTTATTCCGATTCAGGAGAGCATATCGGCCGAAAAATTGGCCGACATCTATATCAGGGAGATTGTGGCACGGCATGGGGTGCCAGTATCGGTGATCTCGGACAGGGATGTGCGTTTTACTTCCAGATTTTGGAAGAAATTCCATGACGAGTTGGGCACTCGTCTGCATTTTAGCACCGCCTTTCACCCACAGATGGATGGCCAGAGCGAGCGGACCATCCAGACTCTGGAGGTTATGCTGTGGGCGTGCGTGCTAGACTTCGGTGGTAGCTGGGATACCTATCTTCCCCTGGCCGAGTTCTCCTACAACAACAGCTATCACGCGAGTATCGACTGCCCTCCCTTCAAGATGTTGTACGGACGGAGGTGTAGGACCCCGATATGCTGGGGTGAAGTTGGCCAAAGGGTCATGGGGAGCACCGAAGTGGTGCTCAAGACGACCGAGAGGATCCAACAGGTCCGGAGCAGGCTTCAGACTGCTCAGAGTCGGCAGAAAAGTTATGCCGACAAGCGTCGATCCGATTTGGAGTTCCAAGTCGGGGATATGGTTCTTTTGAAGGTGTCGCCTTGGAAAGGCGTCATTCGATTCAGGAAGCGGGGCAAGTTGGGCCCGCGATTCATCGGACCGTTCAGGGTCGTAGCCCGGGTGGGCAGGGTGGCGTACAAGTTGGATCTGCCAGCCGAGCTCAGCCAGATCCACAGCACTTTCCATGTTTCTCAGTTGCGGAAGTGCTTAGTGGACGATTCAACAGTAGTGCCTTTGGAGGATATTCAGGTTGATGACAGCCTGAATTACATTGAGCGCCCAGTAGCAATCCTCGACAGGAAGTCGAAGGATTTGAGGAACAAGAGGGTGGAATTAGTGAAGGTGCAATGGCAGCACCGCAAGGGTTTGGAATAGACTTGGGAGCCGATGGACGAGATGATGGAGCATTACCCCGAGTTGTTTCAGGATCGAGCAGCAGACTTCGAGGACGAAGTCTAAAATAAGTGGGGGAGATTTGTAGCACCTGGTTTCTGGTATGTAAATCTTATTCGAATATTTCCTATTTTAGCCTTGGACTCGGCGAGTCATAGGTCCGACTCGCCGAGTAGAGACGCGACCCAGGTCACGTTTTAAGTTGGCGACTCGGCGAGTTCATATCCTGGACTAGGCGAATCGTCGCTGTTGGAGGAAACCCTAAGTTTTAGGGGTTTGCACCCTATTTAAACGACTTAACTGCCCCAAGCCAGCCCCCATTCACCCTTAAAGCCCTATATCCCTCGTCCTAAGCCGTTACTTGAGAGTTTGAGACTTTTGTGGGTGTTTTTGAAGGTTTTGAAGGAGGAAAGAAGTAGATCCAGAAGAAGGAAAGCCATCCGAGCAACTATTGTGTTCTTCCAGCAGTTCCCTTGAGGTATAACCCGTTTTCCCCATGATTTTATGCTTAAAACTTCATTTAGGTCTTTCTTGGTCAAATCCCCAAGCTTGTATGTGCATTATATGTCGTAATAAGATGTTTGGCCTCTGGATCTAGGCGAGATTGAGCTCCAGGAGCTCAGATCTATTAGCTTTATGGACCCATGTTGCTTGTTAGCCCTAGATCTACCCTTTTAAGGCATTTTGAGCCCTAAAATCCATATTGGTGAATATCCACACGTAAAGTTGGAAACTTTACGTGTGATTTGTGTCCTAGAAGTCCAGATCTATGAATGGCATGGACTGAAATCGAGCAAATCGGTGTATTTGGTGGATGCATGTCGGCGAATCGGCGAGTCGTATATGTGACTCGGCGAGTCTAGTCGCGAGTCACCGAATTGGTCCCTTTATGATGTATCGAGTTGAGCCGTGAGTCACAGGGGGTGACACGGTGAGTTGGGAGCTGAACTCACCCATGTTAGGACTCAGCGAGTCAATGCCCTGACTCGGCGAGTCCAAGGCAATCTTCATAGATCAAGAACAGACTCGGCGAGTTGTTCATACAACTCGGCGAGTCTTAGCATAAGTGTTCTTCGGATGAAGATGAACTCGACGAGTTGTTCATACAACTCGGCGAGTAGGATGAAGGAGTTGAATGTCAGTTTAGAAGATGAACTCGTCGAGTCATAGCCTAACTCGACGAGTAGAATCAAGGACCCAGGACAATTGTCTGGACAGGGACTCGGCGAGTTAGAGATCCACTCGGCGAGTCAGGTCAACTAAAAGTTGACTCCGATTTGACTTAGGGCTAGACCAGGGGTAAAATGGTCTTTTTACCCAAAGGACAGTTAGCAATGTATGATTAAGTATATTGTGGGAATTACAGCCGGGGAGTTTCCGGAGCAGCAGCAGTAGTAGTAGGTGATCAATTCCCACACAGACCAGCAGCTATTTCGAGGTGAGTTTCCTTCCAGTAGTAACGGGTCTAAGGCACCAAGGCCGACCCGTATAGACGAGACATTAGTATTAGAGTGTGGGCCGCGCCCGTATCTCTTAGTTGAGTTGATTATGATATATGCTAGTATGATATAGTTATCTATACTTGTTGTCTATGTGATACTTGCATGATATGAGTTGGTGGTTGAGTGTGGGCAAGGCCCGTATCTCTCTGAGGTTGGAGTGTGGGCTAGGCCCGTATCTCCCCAATAGTGAAGTGTGGGCAAGGCCCGTATCTTCACAAGTGTGGGCGAGGCCCGTATCTCCCGGCTAGCGAAGTGTGGGCAGAGCCCGTATCTTCCCGAGTGTGGGCGAGGCCCGTAACTCCTAGTTGAACATTGTTTGTTGTATGTTTGCATGGTATGGAGTATTATGGGGGAACTCACTAAGCTTCGTGCTTACAGTTTCAGTTTTGGTTTCAGGTACCTCCTCAGCTAGGGGAAAGGAGCCGGCGCGATAGCAGCATGTCACACACACACTCTCCGGTTTCCGCATTTACTAGCTTTTCTGGGATTAATACTCTTATATTCTGATTAGTTGTATGTTTTGGTTTTCAGACATGGTTCAATTTATATTATGGTTGATCAAATGATGTTTTAGTTATTAATATTTTCTAAAGTAACGTTTTTAAACAAAAATTTTTGGATGTGAAAATTGGGTCGTTACACAATTCTACAATCTCATACAATATGCATACAAATTCATCTCTGCAAGCATTCTATTATGAAAAAACTGAGCAGATCCATGGACCAAACTAGCATGCAATTCACAGATTCACATATCAAATCATATTAGATAACATGTATGGGTAATTTTGGAAAACTTACTTGAGCTCGGCTGATTGCATGCACCACACCCTATCTTCTTATAGAAAAATCTTTTTCTTAAAATATATTTCTTTTTGAAAAACTTTATCAAAAAATCAGCTTGAGTTCTGACACACCCGAGAGTGTCCCCGAATCCCCCAAACCATGGCTTTGATACCAACTTGAAACGTCCCAAAAATATGATCCAAAAATTTCATTTTTAATTAAATAAAACAAATATTTTTCAAAAAATTACCAATACTAGCCAAATAAAATAATGTATTGAATATTTTAACAATTAGAGTAGAACACTAAAAAGCAGAACAAGGTGGTGTGTGCTCTCCAATCATCCTGAACCCTTCCTCTTGAAATTGGAGGTATTTGAAACATAAACTAAAAACCGTACACACATAGCTTAGTTAGCTACCCAAGCTACCTCATAGAAAACGTAACAAATCACATACTGGACCCCGCCCTACATCGGGCCCGCTCGACATTGAACCCCTGCTCGGTATACAGATCTATTATTCTAAGGCCCAGTCTGACATCAAGCCCCGCCTACTATACATATACAATACACATAATATAATCATGCTAACACATATAATGACCATAAAAAATATCATATGATTCAATCATCAGGCCTCGCCCCGACATTGAGCCCCGCTCGGTCTATAAAGCAGCACATAACACATGCAAGGATCATGAAGACTCCTAGTATGCTAACTTAACAACAAGGGCCGACATTGCTGCCTAAGACCCGCTAAACCCTGTGAGGAAACTCATCTATGAATCTGATTGATAGCTGAATAGGTCCCGACTCTGAATATCAGCTCTACCTAAGACCTAAAACGTAACCAATCCTTAGATGTACTTCAAAATACCTCAATACCCTCCCCTTAGGTCAAAATTGGTCAAAGAAAAAAAGTCAAGATCAAGGTCAACAGTCCATGTTGACCCGACACGCTGTGTTAACTTGACAACATGTCGTGTTTCGCCATCATCCAAGCAGTCAGGAAAACCCCAGCCAACACGTTGTGTTTTCCTGATTTCCAACAGCTTAACACGACATGTTGACTTGTAAACACGGCATGTTGACTTGCAAACACGTCGTGTTTTTCATGTCGAGAATCATTAGCCGCGCTTTGTTGTCGAGGACCGGTACACGGTTTATTGTCGAGGATCCTTTAGATGAAAAGAGAAGGTTGTTATATGTTGGATAATGAAGGTCGATTCAATACCTTTTTCATATGCATATGATGAAATTGGGAAGATAAATACATTTTCGATACTGGTCCTTATTCTATAAACGAATAAACGGTTTTTACCCAAATTTAAAATGGTGACAAAACTTATGAAGAATGAAGAAGTTTCACATTGAAACCCTGAAGTTTCAAATTCTGGGCAAAATTTACCCAACTTCGACATTGGGCTGAATATTATGAGAAATGTGATTATTTTCGAAACAGGCCCTAGTAGTTAATGCGAATTGCCAATTTATGCCTAGTTTGACAATTGGGGGTAGAGTTTCGCATCTTATGCTGTTTTAGGCACACTGGATCACTGCAGAATTTCGAATTTGATAGCTTCTACCCAAATTTGTGAAATTTTATCTAAGGCAGTCCGTGAACGAATTCGAAAATTGAAGATTTTTTGGATTTTTCGGATTTATGCAAGAAGCTTATGCCATGTGTTAAGGGGGGATTTTGGATAGAAAAATTCTGAAATTAAGCGGTTTCTCATTCATTTTTGGTTTATAATCATTTTTGAATTATAAAAAGGGGGAGAAAATTAAATATGGGATATGGTCATAAAATAACAAAAAGGAAAATATGCATGGAAATTAACTAAATTATGGATGACATATGCTAAAAAAACTATAAAAAGTCGTAAATCAAGTTAAACTATCAATTTTGTTTTGTGACTATAGAATCTAGTGATGGATTTTGGTCATAAGACATCCTATGTGCTCATACAAACCCTAATGCGTGGATCTAGGTTTCTCTATTGTACATGCTTTGAATCCAATACTATAAACCCTAATTCTAGTATATGAAATTGATATTAACATATGAATGGGTTCAAGAACATACCTTGATTGTTATAGAGTAATAACAATCCCAATCCCACCTTGAATTGACTTTGGAATGCTTAGAGTCACAAGTGTCACTCCTCTAATGGCTTACAAACACCAAGAGCAAATGGAGAAGGTATAAAGAGAGAGGAGAGAGGTTAGAATTCTTCCTTAGGACTCCTTGGGAAGGGATACACGAATTCATGAGCCTTAGGGTCTTTATAAAGGTGTAGAGATAGGGTTTTAGTCATTATCCTTATCTAGTTGCTTATCCACAAAACAACCCATAAGATAATCCTTGAATCCTTATCATAGTTGAATTCTAAGGCCTTATCACCTTAAATTCGTCCAACCTAATAATAAGATAATCCTTACCTTATTTTGTAACTATCACATAATTACAAATCAGCCCCTCTAGTTTAATTAATTACACTTGATCACAAAATTAATTCCTAATTAATTATTGACCAATATTAATTAAAAAAATATGATTTCTCCTTTAATATATTAATCTTATAACATATTAATAAATCATAATAACCTCTCTCTCTTTATTTATTTCTCCAATCAAGTTGCTTTGGTGAAGGCAACCCAAAAGGACCATGCACCATCGGGTCAAGTACATACCAAAATAGTTATGGACTTAGACACTAATCCAACAGTCTCCCACTTGGATAAGTCTAACAACTATTATGCGTATGAATTCAGATCCTGATCTGCAATCGTAGCTTTCCAAAGCCACTGTCAACTCTGATCCTATCAGATACGCGTGTCCTTATATAAGGGATCATATATTCCTCCATTCTAGATATCGTATGAGATATGATTTCTAATCATTCTCTTTGTACTATATCTCGATTTCCGATTTATGATGACAGACTAATTGAAAAATCAAATTAGCCCTAGCCCGGCCGAGCATTTACGTTTGTCATCACTAAACCATCGAGGGGCCCAAAGATATCGCTTTTATCCTATTTTGAATAAAAGGAATGGATAAACTTTGATACAATGCTCGCTTGCACTCACTCACCAAATTACACACAACAATATGTTTTATAACACCAAGTTACTAGTGCGTTTACATATTATCAATGTGCAACCGATTCGCAAGATACAACTCACACATCTCGGTTTCAAGAATATAAGATGTTATCATCTCACCAATCACTCGTAATACAATTCATGGAGTGATCCAAGTGAGGGTGGGTTTAATCCAATGCCCAAATCATATTCATAAGCACTCATGAATGTTGCAGCAAACATTTGCTTATGTCTAATACTTTTCTAGACAATCCACACACCCATTCGTATCTACTTCCAACATATGAATGATTGTGGCCCGTTCGAATAATTCGATTATTCTTAATAAACTCAATTATTCTGGAAGTCAAAATATGCAAAGTGAAACACAAGAATAATACTAATCCCATATGGCCTCAACCCTTTGAGTATAAATAAAACTCCTTTTATTTATCACCACACTGATTACTCATTATTTGTCGTTTCGGGTAATCAACTTCTTACTTGAATTATTACACTTGTCCCATGCTCCTAGCATGCACACAATGTTTACCTATGGTTCGTACTTTGTGAAATAGATCAAATTGAATACATTTCCAATCATTCTCATTTCACAACTCCAAATCCTTTTTCATAAGTGTGAGAATATCAAATTCTCGCTACTTCTAGAATATACCAGATTCTAACACTTTATGCAACGATCCTTTCGTAATGTCACTGCACCAAAGTCACAAAGACTATTGCCAATGATATTACAAAGTCCTTTATCAGAGATTGTTACAAGACAATTCCTAAGATATGATGTCTCTCTCTCAAAGTACATTCCTTTGAACATCCTTTTGCATAAAAGTTTCTAATCTAGACATAGATTTTCAATATTTACTTCCTAATATGAACACGCTTCCATATTTTCCTCATGACAACTCATTCTTAATATAATCTTTTCTATTTGTAATGATGTCGATATGGTCCATCCAATATGGAAACATTTCCATATTTTCCAATACTATACTTCCAACTACTCACAAGCGACCAATCCTCATCGAACTTTGGATTATCCTTTGATAGTTGTTTAATTATTTTAGTCAAAAGCAATTCTAGTCCCTTTTCCCTCTAAATGCGCTAGACATTTGGAAAATCTTAGAATTGTCAAACATTAAAGCATTTGCAATCGATCCTATACCCGAAGCATATGGGATACGATGCACAATGTTTTATTTGCTATGTTCTCAAAATTCGAATTGCGAAAAGGAATTCTGTAATCATAATCGAAATTTTAAGAACACACTATGTACCTTTGATTAAATTTATTAACATTTCTCAACCTAAGCCTTTAGATTTGAAATGAAGCATAATATTCTCTCCCTTAATTATAGCAAAACAACTTTACAACCCTTACGACTTTGCAAGGTATAACTCTTGTTTTTCTATAATTAATATTGCCAACTTGCAATACTTTCCATAATAATTATACAATCATAACTTTTATGCTCCCACTATCATGATGATTACAATAAAACATAACACTTATGCTTCCACTAGCTTCGACATGTATTCATAAACATCTTAACTTTCAGAAAGACAATACCTATTGAATTTCTTAAGTCCATGTTTCTAATACTTAGTGCTTTGATAATCTTTTATCAAGGCCTCTTAAGCTTATACACCTTTGCCTTAAATAGTTCATATGTTTGTCTAAAATATTAAGACTAATTGCCAAACCTCACAATTCAAATCATGGAAAGGGATACCGTAACCATAATTGAATTCAAGAATGCAACTTTACAATCACTATCTTCTTAAAATCTTTCTTAGTGAAAGCATTTCCTCACAATCATTTTCATGAAGGAGGAAATCTTATGACACTTAGATTTAAATGGTGTATGCGTTCCTATCCATGTGAATTTGTTAAAACCAAAGTTTAAGACAAATTCAAACTCATATGGACCGAACTTTCTTAATCTTGATTTCTTGCCTTATGGTAGCACAGCTGCCCACCACGTCTTCCAAGTAGTTAAGCAGCTCACCCTTTCCTATCAATGCACATTTCATTGATTAAGGTGCCTTGCCTTTTATGCGTTCAAAATGAGAACTCTTAGGACTCGTATGCATAATTAACTCAATTGGAACGGTACAGAAAAATAATAATGTCAACACGATAGGTTGTAAACCTCAACTCGTGTGCTAGTGATGATTGATAAGGTTTATTTGATTTGTTCTTGAAACTCTTCAAGACCATTAAAACTCCCACTGACTCCTTGACATATAAGATTCTCTTGTCAATGAACATTTCTTCACAAAAAAATATTCAAGAGTTAGTATAGCTTTTATCAAAACACTTCATAAATTGGTCCTAGTTGATCTTTGTCTTCTTCAAGACATCACAACTTTCCACATTTGATGAATGTTATAAACCTTTTAATACTTTTCATTCATTGTCACAATCTTAACTTTAAGACTTTTTATTAGAATGAAGTATGATTGACTTCTTGATTTAACCATTTCTTCAATTCTTGAATCCTCTTCTTAGACATACAATTGTACTAAGACTCTCTTAGAGGATCAATTGAGATATGGTTCTTAATCATTAAGACCTATCATAAAGCATAAAAGCTACTCTCCCTTCTTCTTAGAATGGAGAAACTCTTATCTTTCTGCCTACTTGATTCTTCTTATTCGTTTTGCTATTGATCTAAACTCTTATCTCTAGATCACATTTATGGTCCAAGTCTATCAATCCAACCATGTCGAAATTTGTGCAATTTCACCATACACCAGAGAAACATCAAGCGATCCCTTCAAATGTCACAACATCCGCTTGACCACTTCCTAATGTGCTTTCCCCTGATTGGATTGAACCCCAAAAGAAGTACCAACACATTTGGATTTATCACAATAGAACAACCGTAAGGCTTTCTCAATGTAGCGATAAATGTATAACCATCCTACTCATTGATCACTCTGAATCTCCATCGTTGTTATCTTCTTTTCAGCTCCTAAATCATTCATCACAAGATCATTCTCTAGAAGCTTCTTCAATTTGACATTCTCGACATCAGGATCACCAGAAACCTCTTCCCTGGGTTGAATAAGGGATTCCTCATGTCTATATTGTTCCATGTCACCATGTTGTTCCTTATTTATCAAAAACCTATGTGGGGTTTCTGATTCAAACTCCACCTTTTTTCTAGAATCCAAAACATTCCCTATAATAGTTATACCACCTCCTCTCTGGTTACATATAGTAGATTCAAATTTCACATCTCTGCTAATAACTAATGTTGGAGTTTGTTCATCTATACACCACAAACGATGACCTTTCCCTTCAGATGCATATGCTAGAAATATGCACTTCATTTTCCTGCGCTCTAGTTTACCATCATTCACACGAGCATAAGCAAAGCATCCAAACATTCGGAAACCATAATTCTTAGAGTGTTTTCAAGACCACACCTCTTGAGGATTCTTACAATCAATTGCAGTTAATGGAGATCTATTCGCCATATATCAAGCAGTATTGACTCCTTATACCGATAATTTCACTGATAAATCAGCAGATAATCGCATGCACTGAGCATGCTCGACCAATGTTTGGTTCATCTATTCTGCCACTTCGTTTTGATGTGGTGTTAGCCATATAGTATGATGCCTCATTGTACCTTCTGTTATGCAGAATTTGTCAAATGAAGCCTTGCAAAAATCCAAACCATTTTCTATTTTCAGTGACTTAACATGGTTCCTGATCTGTTTCTCAAACATTATCTTCTACTCGTTGAACCACCCAAACAATATATCTTGGTCCTTTGACTTCAGAAAATACACCTATGTATTTCTTGAGTAATCATCGATAAAATTCACAATGTATTGACATCCACCATGAGACTTCAGATGAGAGGGAACCCTTAGATACGAGTGAACACACTTGCAAATCTCCTTGATTGAGTGTTGAACCGAACTGAACTTCACCCTGCTTTGTATCTCTTCAACACAAGCTTCACCCGGTTTAGCTTTTCTAGTTGCATCTCCACCAAACAACACCTTCTTGCTCACATGTCCCAAATTATGATGCCAAAAGTTTCTTTCATCACTCTACAAATACAAGGATTGGGATACAGTCACCATTCCCTAGTTTTACAAGCATCAAGAGTATTAATCCCATGAGGATTCATCCTTCCCTTCAAATACTTTCAAAGTTTTGGGAAGAACCAGCAATCTAGTTTCCTAACCATACCATTATGAATCTTGATCTGAACCATGTAACTTCCTTTGATACTGCTTACCCAATCATCATCCATCTTGACTGTGCCATTCCACTCTTTGAAATAGTCGAGCCAATCACGATTGTATGTCCAATGATAGGGTGCTCTAGAGTCTAAGACCCAAGCATCAGCACAACTTCATGTACAAACTGTTAAAACTTCACCATCATCCCCTTCATTAGAATTTCTATGAACCACAACAACATTATTTTTGCTTGGTCGAACACCATTATTCCCTTTCTTCAGCAATGGACAATCTCTTTTGAAGTACCCTTTTTCCTTGCAGATATAACATTTGATGTTGGCTTTAGATTCAGAACTTGATATCTCTTTGTTACCTCCACCTCTATCCAATGTTATTCCTGTGCATGAGAACAAACCGAAACTCGAAGCTTCTTCTCCAACTGAAACTTTTCTTTTCAGTTCCTTGGTCAAAAAAGAATCCTTCACATCATTCATAATGATCTTTGTCCTACCATACAACATCAACAAAATTCTCACAAGAATTCAAAAGTGAACATAAGAGGGTAAGGGATTGATCTTCATGTTCAATCTTTACATTCACACCTTGTAGGTCCAACATGATCCTATTGAAGTTGTCAATATGATCCTTCACTTGGGTGCTTTTTAACATCCTAAGAGTATACAAACATTGCTTCTAGTATAGCCTATTCATCAGAGAATTGTTCTGATACTTTTCACACAATTTCTTCCAAAGACCATCATTACTTGTTTGATCCACGACCTCTCTTAGTACTTCTTCTATCAAACTCAACAAAATAGCACTATGTTCTCTTTCAAGAATATCCACCTTCCTTTCAGCCGCCATATATTTTGGTAGTTTTTCTTCTCCTTCCACTGTTGTTTCACATCATTGTTGAACCATAAGAGCCTTCATATTCACCTTCCACATAGTGAAATCATTTGAACCATTGAACTTCTTCAAATCGAACTTGTGAGATGCCATCTTCAATCAACAGAACACCAACCACAGCCCTGATACCACTTGTTAGGGAAAATATGCGATACTATTCAAGACTCAGAACAAATCTGATGCCACTTGCCAAGTTCTGATGACCCTTTTTAGGAAGTAATATGGATAACAAGCAAAACTACAAGCACATAAAAAAAAAGAGTATTTATGTGATTCAGTCAAGGTGACTTATCTCCACAGGCAGGAGGGGAGTATTCTTTATTTTAGAGTTCTCAAATAGAGGTTACAAGTACAATTCACCAGATATTCATCCTACTCACTAAGGATACAAGATACAATACACAAAACTAATGACTCTTCATGCATCTTTATTTATACTTGAGGGATCAGACCTAAAACCCTAAGGGGGCAAGACAATTGGCGCATTGGCCTGTTGGCCCATCAATGGTGACAATTATTTTCGCACTCTTTGCTATTCACAAATCAGTTTTGAGCCCTAATCAAGTCATTTACTATTCGTAAATATTACTGAGCCCACGATTCTTTCGATTTACTACCATTGCTTGAGCCTAAAATCATGTGAAGTGTATAATTCATTAAAATCATCGTTTTTTACATTACATGCATCTATTTGTTGTACCATCGACTTCATATGTGTCATGCCCATAGATTTGGGCTAGTCAATTTAGAGACGATAAGAGTCAAAAATGAATTTTTGATATAATATTATTTAGAATAAATAATGTTAACTAAGTTTTAGTATATGTCACACGGTTTCCATACATATAAAGAACGCTAAAATCCAAGTTATAACAAAGAAGTTATGACCTGTCGAAGTTTCACGACAAAACAAGCACGACACCGGGAGTCATAAAAAGTGAGTTTATGATAAATACTTTTTAGCCTTTTGATATAAAAGAAAGTTGTAGATTATGTCTCCACCTACGCGTGGATATAAATAACATCGAAAACGGAGTTCGTACGCAAAAGCTATGGCCTTCCGAAGATGTAGCTGTCTGAGGGCATGACACATGGCAGAAACCCTAGCCGCCTTAAGTCACGACGTGGACATGAAGGCCACGATGTGAAACGTGTCCGGAACACTAATCGGGGCTAGAAAACACGTGTTGAAGCTACGGTGTGACTCATGAATGTTCATGATGTGACCCTGGGTATGCCACGACGCGAAATGGCCCAGGACACCCTATAAATAGCAGGTTCAGCCCTTGTTCTCCTTACACCATTTCTTTTCTTTCTCTCTCAATTGCTGAAGGCGTTTCCACATCCCGAGCCTGTCAGTCACGAACCGCCGACAGTTTCGAGTTAGATTCTGTCAACTCACGCTATTAAGTTGAGTGCATATTATTTTCATCCTACACATAGATATGAAGTATTTTATATAAATTACGTGCTATGTGTGCATATTATATGTATACTTGCTATCTATGATGGATGAACCATATTATATATGTTTTAATTTATTTAAACTGTATATGTATTTTATATCTACAAATATGTTGGGTAAAACATGGGTAGATGAATTAGATGATGTGTGATGAAATAAAAATTGATGAGAGGTCTCGATCTTTAAGCTGATCTAGTCATCTAGCAGAGTAAAGACATAGTTATTTGTTATTAATCCATGAGTATGGATTAGGTATTTTTGAACTATGTGTTCATCCGATAAGTATCATGTACAAAGTTCTTCTTTTTGACTCTATTGTGTGTCAGGGTTACGGGAACGTACAGGAGTACTATATTAGTATTTCCCCATACTGTTTATGTTGAAAGAGCTTTGGAATTAGTGTTTCTTTTATGAAGTGATCGGATGAACTTCATGTGTCAATGTTTCCTTTCACAAAGTACTTAAGGGAACTTCGTAGACTGCCTAATAAAGTGTATCGGTAATAGACCACTACTAGGTATGTCTGGTGTTATATTGTCGGATAGGGTGCGTCTAGGGCTGTAAACGAACCAAACGAACACGAACAAAGTCTTGTTCATGTTCGTTCGTTTAAGTTAGCCGAACAACAAACGAACACGAACGGATAAACGAACGAGATTTTCTTGTTCATGTTCATTCGTTTAACAAATTACTTTGTTCATGTTCGTTCATTTATGTTCGTGAACATGCTAAACGAACATAAACGAACAAACATAAACGAACAAAGATAAAAAAAACACAATTGAACATATATGAACATAAACGAACATATAATACAGCAATATAATAAAAAATAGTTGAATATAGATGAATATAAATAAACTTAAACGAACGAACATAAACGAACATCATAAACGAACGTTCACGAACATAAATGAACGAACGAGACCATTGTTCATGTTCGTTCATTTAACTAAACGAACGATAATTTTTGTTCATGTTCGTTCATTTATTAAATAAACGAACATAAACGAACTTCCCGCCGAACAGTTCACGAACGGTTCGCCGAACGTTCAGTTCGTTTACAGCCCTAGGTGCGTCTGAGGGTGAAATACCTCATTATATTTAGACCAAGCCTAGGAAAAGTTTAATGGTAGATAGGGAGAGTCTAGAGGTAAAACACCTTACGATATTCGGACCATGCCTAGGCATTGCTATCTAGATAACCACCCCTGACTTAATTGTCTTGTGGTTCTTTCTTTTACGAACGAAGGTTCGTGGTGAAACTTATTTCATTCCCCTCATTTGATGTCTTTAACGATCCTCGTTTGCTGATACGGAATTTCCAAAGCAGCTTCGTTAGTTTGTTGTTCATATAGATCCTTTAGGCTAGATATTGTAACATCATTGTATAGGATAAGTACGTGGGGATCGACGTTCGTTAAGTGCTTGTAGTATAAACCTCGGGCAGTGATGGACTTCTTGCTTATTCCTTAGGTCAATCCTTTGGAATGAAGGATAGATTATTCTTAGGGTAGATCCTTAAGATTAAACATGATAATGGGGATGGGTAATTGGGTTGTTTGCTTAATGGAACATAATAATTATATTATTGTGGCTTGAAAACCCTATGTACTCACAAGGTTTCCCAACCTAACCCACTCAGTTTATTTGTATCATAGGTATCGATACAAAGCTACTTAACACTGAGAGATTAAAGGAGATGTAGATCACTAGTGTAAATAAATGTAAGGTCTGTATATGCTTATGTTTCAGTATTGACGATTACATCCCAAAGTTTTAATATGAATAAAATACATTTCTTTAAAAATGCTTTGATAATATATTTATCATGTTTTTCTGGGAATAAATTCCGCAATATATTTATTTAAAAATATACTCTGATTTTCAAATAAAGCATAAAGAAATCGGTCTTTTCTGGCCGTGAAACTAGGGATGTCACAATATGCATCTGTTCGAATCGATTGTTGTTGAGTTCTCTTCTTGTTTTCTTGATTTTTTTTCCATTTGATGTTGAATGCTCATCTAAAAATGGGTTTCGATTTCGTGTGATTTGGAACATGATGAAATCGAATTCATACATGTTTAAGTGAAGAAATCAATAATTGAGTCTATGATTCTGATGAAATTGGGCAAGGACTATGGAATTTTTATAAAGAACAGTTTGTTTATCAAGTTTTTGATCTGAATTTAGGCGTTAGAGTCATCAATTTCTTGTTTATGGAACTTTGACTTTGAAAAGTCAAAATGAGAACAAGCCAATCTTAATGATTGTTGATTTGTCGATGATTGGTAATTTTTTATTGTTGGTTGACGAAGGATCATGATAGATTGCTGGTTTCGTCAATTAGTTTAGAGGTCAAAATGGTTTTGGATTTTGATCGTGTTAGAACAAATTTTTGGTGTCAAGAATGTTCGTGTATGACATCAATATCGAGTTCGATTGGTTGTGGCTATTTGGTTTTGTTTTCAGAAGTAGATTGAAGACTTTGGGGTTCGATTAATCTGAGACCGAACTCAATTTGAAGTTGATGTCAATGGCCAATACAAATATTGAAATCGACGATTTAAGGTTCAATGGTTGAAGTCTTTGAAATCGGATGAGATAGAACAATCGAAATTGTAATTTGACTCCACTATGATTTTGATTTCGATAAATAATCGAAGCCTTAAAGTTTGATTAATGATGATTGGAGTAGATGGATGAACAGGTGGGTAACGATGGTTTGTTAATAAGCGAATGAAGGATTATGGTTGATTGTTTGAAATCGACTGAGATGGTTTGGGGATGAACAAGGATTGTTTGATTTGGAATCGATGGTCCATGGTATGTGACTATTGATAGTGAATGAAGAAGTTTTGCTGTTGTTTGTGTTTTTGAGTTCGATTTAGGTTTGATGAACAAAAGGTGACGAATTGTTTGTTGTTGATGATTTTGTAATATTTAATAGCAAAGAACAATCTGAATGATTATGAAGTTACAGTTCACGATTAAGCATTTGATATGCTTCGTTTTCGCAAGTGTTTTGAGAAATCGACACTTAATATTCGAAGATTTTGGGTTTATAAGTTTCGAAGGTTTTGATAAAGAAAGTTTTGTGTAAATCTTTCGAAGGTCTTTATAACGAAGATTTTTGAAAAGCAAAGGTGAAAGGATTTGTATACCAGGAATAACAAAGATTTTGATTTACTGTCAAATATTTAGGGGTGTCGACATTCGTGACTTAAACAAATTGAAGAAGAAGAAACCAAAAGTTTCAAAATTGTTCCTTAAATTTTCGACAACTTGAGAGTTTATACAACTTTCGAAATGAGGACTAAATTTTCGACATATTGAAGACTTGTGCAAAATTTTCGAAGTTAGTGCCTGATGTTTCGAAATTTTGGCATAAAATACCCCATTTCGAACATGGGCTAACAAAGCCGAGAAATTGAAGAATGTTCATTTCTGGTCCATGCAGTTGGTGCAAACTTACATTTTATGCCCAGTTTCGCAAATGGGTGAGTGTTTCATATATTTAGTTGTTTTTGACGTAATGGGTCCCTGCAGAATTTTGTTATTGATGGTTTTTACCCAGATTTTGTAAAATCTTGCAACTTTCACCTAAAAGTCGAAAATTTTCACAAATTGCAAATTTTTTCGAGGCTTTTTCGTGATTGTTTTTCCATGCAAGTTTTTCGGGAGTTTCATTTTTGGCACACATCAAGGAGGAGTATTATCAAGTTCATTTCCCAGACGCTTCTCACCCTTAGTGGGTTTTAAAATCATTTTTTGTTTATAAAGATGGGGAGAATGATTGGTATTTGAAATGGGTTTTTCGGGTATTCATTTGCTGATTTGAAGACCAATGTTAATTCGAGGGGGATTTTGGTCTTGATCGTGCGAACTCGTTGGATATTGAAGTCGGGCATCCAATCCTAACTTTAAGGGGGATAATGTTAGGGTGCAAAGTCACGCTTGGATGTATTTGTGCTTTACTCACTTTTATTGTGTAATGAGGTATGTTTCCTATAAATAGGAAGTGAGTGGAACTCATTTATGTAATGAACATTTTGGAGTCTTAGACTAAAGAGAGAATTTGTACAAGACCCATTTGTATACTCTTTCTAGATCTAATATGAGCTTAACAAGATTTATTTACTCCTTGTGGTCTTGAGTTTGGATGATGATTCACTAGGTCTTTTCTAATTCCGCACCTGCCATCAGTATCAAAACCACTACAATAATGTAGTTGTAATGAAATCGAGAATGAATAATAAGATCAGAGTGAATTATGAATGATGAACACTAATAGGTTTTGAGCATTCTAAGACTCCTATGGTGTACATGCAACCTTAGATGCTTTGTATCTATGTTTTCTCTATTATACATGCAAACCTTCTCTTTTCCAAAGCACCGTCCTAACTAGCACATTATGGAGTATATACAATACAAAACTAGTTGAATGACATACCTTTTGTTGTGGCTTTAAACCTTAGACCTGTAAGAGCCTAGCACTCTAAATGGGATGCCTCAAATGCTTCACACAACACCCCCAACAATGGAGGACTTGAGAGAGGATTACTTGATTCACAAAATCGGCTAGCACTTTTCTAAGCTCACTTAGGTTCAATTTTGGTAGCCAAGGGGTTTCTTATATAGTGTGTCAAAATTAGGGTCACACCATGAAAACCCTAATGTGCATGAACTTCCATATTCCTTAGGATCCATGGGTTTAAACCTCCATGGACCATCCACAGGTTATTACATTGGTTTAGCCCAATCTAAAGAACTATGGATCATTGTCCCACTTTCCAAGAATCATTGATTTACCAAATCAATCCCCATATATTTAATTAGTCTCTTTTGATCACTAAGTGAATTATTGATCAATACTAATTAAATAATTTGATTTCATATTAATATATTAGAACTTATAATATATTAATAAATCATAAATAACCTCTTCTCAAAAATCCATCCTTCAATTTGTTCTGGTGCCATGCAACCCAAATGGACCATGCTACTCTCGGGTCAAGTACATACCAAATATAATTATGTACTTAGACACCTTATCCAATAGTCTCCCACTTGGAGAAGTCTAATAACTATCGTTGTAAGTATAACTTCAGGATCCAACTAGCAATCATAGCTCTTAAAATCCTTTGTCGAACTTAGACGTACCATTTTAGATAAGTGACCATATAATCCTCCGTTCTCAAGATATCAGCCGGACAAATACATGGAACAAAGTCAATCTTATTGTCCAGCATTTTGTTTCCCGATTTTCGATTTGTTTGACATAGAACTTAATCGAACACATCAATTTAGTTCTGACTGGGCCTAGCACAAAATTCAAAACAAAATCATCGAGGGGCTCAATATATCACTTTTAATCCTCGAAGGACTAAAAGGAATGGATAAACTTTGACTCATATGCTTGTACTGACTACTTGTTAAATTGTACACAAAAACACATTTATAGCATCAAGTTACTAATGCGATTTCGTACTATCAATGCACAACCAACTCATAGTCAAAAACTCGTATCTCTTGGTTTGAAGATTTATATGATATTATCGCCTCATGATCACTCGAGATAGATTCCATGAAGTGATACAAGTAAGCATGAGTTTAATCCAATACTCAGACCTTGTGAGCACTCATCAATGTTGTAGAAATCGTTTGCTATGTCTAAACCATTCAAACATTTACAAGCCAGATTCATGACAGTCTCACCTTAATACCTCTTTCCAATGTATGATCGATTGTAGATAGTTTGAATAATTCAATTATTCTGGAAGTCAAAACATGAAAAATGAAACAATAGTAAACAATTGACATAAGACAGTACCATACTGGTAAATAAAAAACACCTTTTATTTAAACATCAAATGTCAATTATAGTTTATCTATTACAAGTTTTGAAATAGATATCTAATCATTAAAAATAATATCATCCTTCATCCTAATGCGCCTCGCATGTTGTAAATGCTTAACCCTACTCAGTCCCTTCGTGAGGGGATCTACTAGGTTCTCATCTGATGATACCCTCTTTGCCACGAGGAGTCCTTCTTCTATTCAATGTCTTATGACGTGATATTTTCTGCCGATGTGTCTATATCTATCGTGTTCCCTTGGTTCCTTGGCTAACGCGACCGCACTTTCATTGTCACAAAAAATATCCATAGGCTCCTTTATAGCTAGCACAACTTCAAGGTCTCCGATGAAGTTCTTCAACCATATCGCCTCCTTTGTTGCCTCGCTCGCTGCTATGTACTTTAATTTGCACATTGAATCAACTATTTTCTCCTACTTGGAACTTTTCCAAGTCATTGCTCCTCCATTCAGGGTAAATACCCAGCCCGACTGAGAGTGGAAATTATACTATAGGTTTGTAAGTTGGCGTCACTATACCCTACCACTCTCAAGTCATCACTCCCACCGAGGGTAAGGACCCAGTCTTTAGTCCTCTGTAGATACTTGATATTGTTCTTTACCGCAGTCCAGTGAGCCTTGCCAGGATTCCCTTAATATCTGCTGTGACAACCCGAAGTTCGTTCCGTCGCCGTAACCTGATACGTTATTAAAAATTCATCGTCATAAAATTGTTTCCATTCGTTTAAGTCATTAATTTTAAGTTTATTATTATGACTTAATAATTGTCCAAATACATTAGAAATCCATGGAAATGCCCCATTTTATTATTTGGAAAAATAATTGTTTTATTCCGTCAAGTTATAAAAATAATTAAATCGGGTACGACCAAAAGCCTCATTTGACGACAGTATCGGGTAGAATTCCACCGTGTCCCAAACTTTCAGCATATATAAAGTTGAGAGAGCCTCATTTGAAGCCTTTCCACACTCTCTCTCTACTTTCTCTCTCTCTAAAATCCGAAATTGAGCCAAAATCATCCAAAACAAGCTTCAAATCGTCAAGGTAATTATCCTAGCTTCTAGTTTAACACCTTTGGCCTTCAAATTCGAGATTTATATGAGGATTAGGACCATTAGCATGAGACCCCAAATCAACCCCTATAAATAGAACTTTAAGGGTGTCGGGTTTTCTGCTCATCTCTTTCCATCTAAGTGTCGTTACTCTGCGTGATTACCTCGATAAGCCTTCCCGAAGCCCTTGTTTTTCATACTCGAGTCCCGAAGGAAGTCCTACACTCCCGAGATCCCGAAAATCCTGAGATTTCAACTCTCACTAGTCGAAGTTCTGCTCGATTCTTCTCTCGACTACTTTAAAACAACCACTTCAATCAAGTGAGTTCATACCCCTTAATCAACCTTTGAAATGCTTTGAAATGTTTTTAAATGCTTTATGGGGGATACAAGTTGAACCATGTTAGTTATTAGATCAATCACATGTGATTAATAACTAGTATACCAATGCATTTTTCATACTATAAACTGTTTTACCAAACAAATGACTTCAAAATGTCTATCAAACTATTTTACATATCAAACTCTTTATCAAATTCACTTTTGTATACTAAACCTTTCTTTTACAGTTTCCAAATTTATATATATTGTTAAAACCATATCTACTACATATACAGTTATATAAACAAGGTTTGAAGGACTTAGGAGAGATAACCCACTTTACTTCCTATCCTTGTTTGGTTGTGGTCTTAAAGTACCTGGTTGTTTGTCCGAGTGTCGTTGAATCCTTAGTTACATATTATGTATATATGTATAGATATAAAGACTTTTATCTCAGTTCAGTACATTCAGTCATACAAACAAGTTCACTAATAAACTATAATAGGTATAGTTTAGAGTTATACTACTTACTACTTTTATTTCAATGAAGCATACAAGAGTCAGTTCATTTATGAGTCATTACTTATTACTATGAGAACATATACAAATATACTAGGATGAGAACATATACAACTGTACTAGGATGAGAACATATACAACGATACCATGATGAGGAACAATACATTACATATACAAGTATACTTTAACATAAATGTGATCCACTATATCGGAGCATGCCTTCATTGTCATGGCCCGAGTTGTAACCAGAATCTCCTGGAGGGAGAGCGTGACTTTGCGTATAGATCTATACTGGATTGACTATCCTACACCTTGCTACTAGCTATAGTGGGACATGTAGGTCTTCGGGTGACAAATGTCATACCTTTTGACGACATACATTGTCGTGTTTTCCAGTCGATGGTATGGTACAATTAATCACATAATACATTGATATAAATCTGGTTTTAAGGTAGATAGTACAGCAGTAGTTCCTAAAATACAACACTACAGTACTACATTAATTACCCTTTACATTTATTTGGTGATTAATTCACTTAAAGATTAATGTACGAACTATATTTTGATAATGATAGTTATACTTGGGAACATTACACACTTTTACAAGAAACAAACATACAAAACAGTTAGGCCTTGGTAGAAGGCTACTTTTAGTAGAAAATATACGATTTTCTAGGGGTTATAAACTTTTACAAACACTTAAAAACATTCACATACTTTTACTACAAACGTTTACAAACTCGTACTTTAAACAACGGTTCAAACATTTTGATACAAACATAGACACTAAATACTTATGAACTCACCAGTTTTAATGCTAATAAACTCGTTCAAAATAACTTGTATTCTCAAGTCATCAGTAGATAGGTACCGAGGATAGCTTTTGGGAAGATGGAGCGCATTCAAGACTCATCTTATATTTTGATTTATGTTTTGCTGTCTTATATACTACATAACACACTTGTATTAAAATTATCTATTTAATGCAATGGATGATGTTCTTTACTTGTTTACTATTATACTGTGTTGTGATACTGTACATGATGTCCTCCGCCTCAGAACGTTTCCGCCATTCTTGGTTTTAGGGTGTGACATCCATGTACACATCTCATGAGGTGTTTTGGCAACCTTCTTAGTTGGGACTAGGTTGAGGATATGGGTGGCAGTCTCTAAGGCATACTGTAACGCCCGGGTTTCAGGGCTAAGCATTTTTGTCAATGTAATAGTCTAGGTCAACTATTGTAACTCTTTTTGAAGTAATAAATATGAAATATTTGAGTATTATGTGAATTATGTGTGTTTGTGTGTTTATTATTTAATTATAAATATATAATTAATAAAGAATAAAAATGAGCGTCAAAATTAAAGTTTGAGATAATCCTGATATCTATACATAAATTTGTAGAATATGTCTCAAGGTTCCCGTACATATAAATAATGCCGAAATCCGAGCTATAACGAAGAAGTTATGGCCCGCCGAAGTTTTACAGCAAAACCGGCACGGCACCGGGAGACGTAAATAGTGAATTTACGATAGAAGACTTTTTAGCCTTAGCAATATAAACAAAAGTCGTAGAATATGTTAAACTAAGAACATCGATAAAAAGAACGCCCAAATTTGACTTCGTATGAAGAAGTTATGATTTTTCTAAGATTCGGCTTAGCAGTGCACGGCCCGAAACTCGAATTTTAGTTCGAGCGGTTTTTGGCTTACGCGACCTAAATGATAGTTGAAGATCTCATTAATAGGAACTCAACGGTAAAAAGACAGACGAAAACGGAGTCCGTATGAAGGAGTTATGAACTCTTCGCGGTCATTTAACAGTCTAAACGCCTCCTACTGTTAAATTTGAGATCGGTCAAGAATTAGCCGATGGAGTCTAAACGAAAGTTGTAGAACATGATTTCACCTACGTGTGGATATAAAGAACGTCGAAAACGAAGCTCGTATGCGAAAGTTATGATTTTTCTAAGTTTGAGGGCTGATACGCGATAGGGGGTGACGTGGCACCACCAGAATTGGACACGTGGCACCACCAGAAGGCCACCACATGGACCAACTCGGCGAGTCATGACTCAGACTCGACGAGTCCATCAGATTTCTCCCCTATAAATAGAGGTGTCGGGTTCCCTCATTTCCTCACCCCTCACCCCTCTTCTTTCTCTCTCTAAACTCTCTCTCTAAGCTCCCTAACCCCCCCTAAAAGGCTAGGTAAACCCCCTAGCACCTGAAGGAAGCCCCGAGGCTCCCAGAGTCCCGAGAAAAGAGCCTTTCAGCTCAGGAACGCTGCTCCAGCGAAGCCCGATTTTCGAAAAAAACCCGCTGTAAGTGAGCTGTACCTATCCTATCTTTAGTTTAGCTTATGTTTTAATATAGGAATGTTATTAGGTCCTTAAAATAATTATTTGGGCTATTATTATGAGTTATATTGAGTGTTATTAACGCTTATATAATAATAATAATAGTCAGATAATTACTTTGTCGCGGTTATCATTAGACTAAACCCTAGTGGTATCAATACTAGGTTTTATCAAAGGAATATCATTTTGAGAGTATCGAAGTGCTGTCTGAGTGCTGAGTCTACACCTAATCAAGTGAGTGCATAGTTACTTTCAACTTACACATAGATATGAAGTATTTTATATAAATTACGTGCTATGTGTGCATATTATCTGAATACTTGCTATCTATGCTAGATGAACATTGTTATACATGTTTTCAATGATTTAAACTGTATATGTATTTTATATCTACGAAAATGTTGGGGTAAAACATGGGTAGATGTAATAGGTGATGTGTGATAAAATGATGAGAGGCCTCGATGTTGTTGTTGTTGATCCAGTCATCTAGCGGAGTATAGATGACGACCACGGACTCTTCTAGACAGTCCAGTGGAACACTAGCAGGCTCGCAACCTGTAGGTGTTGTGAACGATGTGTTCACCGGTGTACTCCATCCCCCACATGGTTGCCTATTAGGACATTTATTGCTGAGGAATCCCCTTAGCAGTACTGTCCGTCCCGATGATGATCCTTAGGCTAGGTCCCTTATAATAGGTGTTTAGGGACGTAATGTGAGGATAACGGGAATGGGTAATCGGGTTATGGTTGATTGATGAAATTAATAAACTTATTTATTGTGGGTTGGAAACCCTATGTGCTCACCAGGCTCCCAAGCCTGACCCACTCAGTTTTATGTATTACAGGTAGTGGCGTATGAGCATAGGTGTGATGTTTTGGACGAGGGATTACGGATATAGGCCTGTAGATATGAAATAATGTAGTAAGACTTATATTGTACTGTTTATACTTTTGATCTGTATGAACATGACATCCCGAGTCTTTTAATGAAATACATTTCTATGGAAATGCTTTTGATAAATCTTTATCATATTATTGTTTTGGGATAAATTCCGCAACCCTTTTTTTAAAAGATAACTCTGATTTTGAAATAAAGTATAAACAAAACCGGTTTTTTATGGCTGTGATTTTGGGGATGTCACACATACTCTCAGAATGAGATTGGTAACAAAGTTCGACTCATCATGGAATGAACCATGTCCAACAAGTTTCAGTTGTGCCTTACAGCCACACCATTAAGCTGCAGTGTCCTAGGTGGCGTCAACTGTGAAACAAGTCCACACTCCTTAAGATATTCTAGGAACTCGATACTAATATACTCACCACCCCGATCGGACCGGAGCATCTTTATCTTCCTGCCCAACTTATTCTCTACTTCTTGCTTAAACTCTTTAAATATTTCAAAGGTTTCTGACTTATGCTTGATTAAGTAGACATAACCATATCTATTGTAATCATCAGTAAAAGTCACATAGAAGCGGTTAGCATCCCTTGTGGCGGCTCTGAAGGGTCCACACACATCGGTATGTATGAGATCCAATAAACCCTCACCCCTTTCAAAACTACCAGTGAAGGGTGATTTAGTCATCTTTCCAAGTAAGAAAGATTCGCAAGTGTCATCCGAACTTAAGTCGAATAAGCCCAAAAATCCAGCCTTTTGGAGTTTCCCTATGTAGTTCTTGCTGACATGTCCAAGACGACAATGCCACAAGCATGCCTTATCCAATTCGTTGAAAGAACGATATGCAACACATTATTTCCTAAGTTTTCTACAACCATCACAGTTTCATATACACAATTACAAGGTAATGCTTTAAAATAAGAAAAACACCATTATAAAAAGCATTAATAGCACCAATTTTATTATCAAATGAAAAGCTAAAGCCTTGTTTGTACAAACCATAAAAAGAAATAATATTTCTCGCCATATCAGACGAGTAGCAACAATTATTCAAATTTATTTCTAACCCACTACTAATCAATAAAGAGTAAACTCCACTCTTAGTGACAGGTGATACTTTCCTATTCCCCATGATCAAGTTTATCTTCTCGTGCTCCACATCCTTACCTCCTTTTAGGCCCTGAACATCAGAACAAATGTGAAATCCACAAATTGTGTCAAGAACCCAAGAGTTAGAATGTGATGAGTTTTTAGATAGAATAGTATAAATACCTGCATGGGTGGGTTTAACCTTCCCATCCTTGACATCCTGCAAGTATTTGGCGTAGCTTCGCTTCTAGTGCCCCTTTTCATGGCAATAGAAACACTCTGCTTCCTTAGGAATGGTAGAGGGAGTAGTAGAACCACCTTTGGTTCCACTTGAAGAGGCTCCATCAAGAGACTTTCCCTGGCGGCTCTTGGAAGGAGCCTTCCTCTTCTTCCCCTTCCCTTTGTCCAATTTCCAGAACAAGGGCATTAGCGGTAGGAGTAGATACAACATTTTTACCTTTGAGACCACTTTTAGCAGTCCTCAAAAGGTCCTGAAGTTTGCTCAGAGTGACCTCCTCCTTGTTCATATGATAAGTCATACAAAAACGAATCATAACAGGGAGGTCACGAGCATAGAATGATATATATATGGCCAACTCTTCATCAAAGTTAACATTTAATTTGATCAAACAGTCCACAAACCTTTGCATTTTTTGTAAGTGGGTCGTGATTGGCTCACTATCCTTCATCTTTGCTGTAATCATGGAGTAGATAATTTCATACCTCTCTTGATGATGGTATCTTTCCATTAGGTCTTGGTGCATCTTAAAATGGTAGAACTCCTCATAGGAATTTTGGAGTTCAGCTCACATAGTGGCAAGCATGATACAAGCTACCTTAGTGGCATCCTTCTCATGTTCTCTATACTCAGCAATCTCCTGAGGAGTAGCAGAAGACTCATCAATTTCCTTTAGCTCCTTATCGAGGACATATTCCTTGTCTTCATAGCGAGTTACCATCCTGATGTTCCTAATCCAATCATTGAAATTAGTACCATCAAAGATGACTCTCCCACAAAGGTTGATGAGATAGAACGATCCAGTAGGGTTTGAGCCCGAAGCAGTGTTGGAAGACATCTGAAAAGAAAAAAAAGACAAAGTTTAGATTAGATCAAAGTCCTTAATATAACCACATAATGAAATATTAAGGCTAGGACCCAACACAATATTTTACAATTAGGAAGAGGGATGCCGTAATCCAACTTGCAAAATATTTGAAGGTAGGTAAATGACGATTTACCAATTTCCACCATGAAAGACGAAATAGATTATTAAGTTTTAATTGGATTGAAATTCCTAGATCCTTTGATATTCATTGAACTATTCAATGACATGTTTAAATCTCGATTATGCCCTTCATGTTTGTGACTGAGATACCGAGGATCACAAACAAGGTGTGAATAACCATGCAAATTAACTTGGTAGTCTTAATTCCATTTATCACCTAATCAATGTGCCGGTTAACCACACACACTCCACCGATCTATGATAAACATCAAGGTACCCTTTGTCACCCTTGCTAGTCTAAGTTAATGTGTCGGTTAACCACACACGCTCCATTAACGACTTAACAAGGTGCAAAGTGCAATTTCATGGATTAGCATAAATTTCACATTTTGATAAAGTAACTAAGATTGGTAATTTAATAAAATATTTAGTTACTTTATAATTATCATTATACTTTTAACGAGAATTATTGCCCTATCCTACTTGTTCGGCTAACGACCCTCCACCAGTCAAGGAAGCAGTGGGTGAGAGTGGACACCCAGTAAACCACCATTTTATAGGCAGTAACCTTATACCCCCCTTATAGATCGACTTCGTCAATGAGATCTACTAACGGTAAGACTGAATTGTTCTTCTACATAAATACATACATACATACATACATACATACATACATACATACATACATACATACATATATACATATATATATATATATTAAACTTATAATATTTTAAAGTATAAGGGTTGAATTTTAAACTTTTAAATTTATAAGGTTTGGAATTAAAGTATTAAATAGTGTCGCTTTACAAATTCCAAAACTTGAGGACAACTTTTGACACTATTTAAAAATTTTCATTTTCTTAACTTATGAGTTTAATGACATTTAAAGAAAAGACTTTTGGTTTTCCATAACTTGAGGACAATTTATGGAGTCTAGTAAAACCATTTAGATCATTAATTTAATCAACACAATAATCAAATAACACATAAAAGATCTAATTAACCTCATAAGCATAAGATAATTCTCGTCAACAATTTTCAAGAACTTAGCTAATTACATAACTAATACAAATCTTGAAACTTTGACAATTATCTTTTAACTGGACAAGCATGATCATTACCATATGGAAAAATAGATTTCATGGTTCAAAAAACAGTTTGGGGTAATGATCCTAATAAAATTTTTACCAAAAACTCGAAATTCTGCACAATGGAGCACCAACTCGGTGAGTACACGAACTAGACTCGTCGAGTTGGCACTTTCCTGAGTGGACTCGTGGAGTCACCCAGTGGACTCGGCAAGTTCATTGTCCATAAAGCAGAAAAACAATTTTTTTCAACTTTGAAAAACAAGTAGCATAAAGTAAAACAAAAAACAATCCTAGACTCTGATAACACTAATGGGGTTTGAGCATTCTAACACTCCTATGGTGTACATGCAACCCTAGATGCTTTGGATCTATGTTTTCTCTATTATACATGCAAACTTTCTTTTTTCCAAAGCATTATCCTAACTAGCACATTATGGAGTATATACAATACGAAACTAGTTGAATAACATACCTTTTGTTTTAGCTTGAACCCGAAATGTAATCCCTCAAATGCTTCACACAACACCACCAACAATGGAGGACTTGAGAGAGGATTACTTTCTTCACAAAATCGGCTAGCACTCTTCTAAGCTCACTTAGGTTCAATTTTGGTAGCCAAGGAGTTTATTATATAGTGTGGCCAAACTAGGGTTACACCATGCAAACCCTAATGTGCATGACCTTCAATATTCCTTAGGATCCATGGGTTTAAACCTCCATGGACCATTCATGGGTTATTACATTAGTTTAGCCCAACATAAAGAACTATGGATCATTGGCCCACTTTCCAAGAATCATTGATTTACCAAATCAATCCCCATATATTTAATTAGTCTCCTTTGATCACTAAATTAATTCCAAATTAATTATTGATCAATACTAATTAAATAATATGATTTCATATTAATATATTAGAACTTATAATATATTAATAAATCATAAATAACCTATTCTCAAAAATCCATCCTTCAAATTGTTCCTGTGCCATTCAACCCAAATGGACCATGCTACTCTTGGGTCATGTACATACCAAATATAGTTATGGACTTAGACACCTTATCCAACAAACACAATATGTAAATATAATTTGTTTGGCTCAAATTATCTTTCATATCAGTACATAGAGTTTAGACAAGAATACATGAATGAGTAAAAGTGAAGTACTTATCTACTCTAGTACACTCCCCTATTTATAGGAAATACAAGGGACTGAAACCCTTTACCATCTTCATCTCTTCATCGTCTTCATCTCTTCATCTCTCCATCTACACCCTTTGCCACCAAAACAAACCCTTTGCTTTTGCATGAACTTCTTCCAACCTTTCCACATAATAAACTTCATCTTTCACTTTGTTCTTTTTTTCATCATGCTTACGAAGCATGCATTTAGATGCCATATGATAAGCCCCATTGCAATAATGATAGTCGAATCCAGCATCGCCTTTAAGCTTTTTCTCTTTCTTTTCCTCTTTATCACGAACTTCCTTCTTTTCTTCCTTCTTCTCATCGCCTCTAGTTTTCTCAACAACACTTCCTTTAACATCACTAATTTTCGACCTTGCATTGAATGGATTCTTAAAGAATTTATTTACTTGGTTGTTAGAATAAAATGTAGCAGTCTCATCATCGGAATTTACAATCAGAACCTCATCATCTGAACCTTCATTCTCATTAGCTTCTCTGTCTGTTTCCCTTCCAGTTACCTTCTAAACCAAAGCTAGCGGACCTCCCAGACTAATCTTTGCTTCTTCAGCAATTTTATTAACTTCGGATTCATGAATTTTCAATAGATTGTATAGATCATTCAACGAAAAGTTATCAAAACTTTATTGAGTCGTCACCATCAAACTCACATTTCACCGTTCTTTGCGAAGCCCCATAACAAATGTGAGATTAAACTCCATTATTGATCTAGTGATTCCATATCGATTACACTTGTATATCAGCTCATTCAGACGATTGTAGTACAATTTGATAGATTAACCATCTTTTTGTTTGAATTCTCTTAATTCAACCAGACAATTTTTCACTGAATTGATTTTTGTCTTTTTATTTCCTTGAAACTTCTCCTTCAGAGTGTTCCAAATGTCTGTAGCAGTTTTACAACTACGAACGTGATTGTAAACAACAGGAGGTAGAGCACCTCTGAGTTCTCTCATGCACTTTTTCTCATTCTTCAACAATCTTTCTGCTTGTTTAGTGACATTTTGATTATTGGAATAGCTTCCAATACTCTAAATTGCAACAGGTGGACGAACATCACCGAGAATACACTTCCATAACTCTTCATCGATTCCATTTATGTAATCTTCCATATGATCGGCCCACTGATCATAATACTCAGGTATCAGCATCGGAACTTTTGTTGATGAACCGAAGAGATGAGAATAAGATGTCATCATGTTCATGTTGAACTTCTCCATTGAAGAACAGACAAATTTTGAGTAAACCTTAAATTTGAATTAGATCAAACAGATAAAACTCTTGATAATCACCAATCGGACACTCGATTTAGCAACTGGAATGCAGAATCGAATCACAACAGTAGATCTAAGATGAATTTCTGACGCAAAAGAGAAGAAAATTGAAATCTAGAATGAAACTCAAAACTTTTGCAAAAAATTCAGAAAAACATATCAATTCTGTATAAATCATGCTCTGATACCAATTATAGTGGTGTTGATTATGATAACATGTGCAGAATTAGAAAACATCTAGTGAATCATCATCCAAACTCAAGAACACAAGGAGTAAATAAATCTTGTTAAGCTCTTATTAGATCTAGAAAGAGTATACAAATGGGTCTTGTACAAATTCTCTCTCTAGTATAACACTCCAAAATGATCATTACATAAATGAGTGTCACTCACTTCCTATTTCTAGGAAAGACAACTAATTACACAATACAAGTGGGTAAAGCACAAATACATCCAAGCGTGACTTTGCACCCTAACAACTTCGATGTTGAATAATTCATTATATCGTCCTTCCCGCCGCTGCAGCACGTCATTGCGAACGCTCTGAAACACAAAATGTTGGAATTATAGAGAGAGAGAGAAAGGGGTTTCTAGAGAGTGAAACCCATAATAAGAAATGAAAAGTAGAATAATGGCTTGCTTTTAATAGGTTGTTAAAGAGGCAAACGTGCCGTACCTTTACGTAGGCGGCAAGGGTGCCTCCTATTCATGACACGTGGCAGTCATTGGGTGTTGTTGCGTCACTTAAACATGTAAATTTTACAAATCTTCAAAAAATAATATCTTTCGCATACGATCTTCCTTTTCGACGTTCTTTATATCCCAGTTTCCTATTGACGAGTACTATAACTTTTGTTTAAACTTCGTCATTTAATTCGCATTCTATTTTTATATTACAGACTATAAGGAATAGATTGAAAAAGATTTTGTGAAATTCATATCTCCTTCATATGAACTCCGTTCTTGGCGTTCTTTATATCTACTGATTCGTATTTTCGAGTACATCAACTCTTTTTTACATTGTTTTGGCTAAAAAACAACCGATCTCCATTTTACTTTTTATGACACACATTGTTGTGCTGGGTTGAACGCGAAACTTTGAAAAATCATATCTTCTTCATATGAAGTTAGATTTAAACCTTCTTTTTATCGACGGACGCGTGATCATGACTATTATAACTTTCTTCAAGACTATTCATCCTAAATAATCTTTTAATTTTAAGCATTCATTTAACATATTTCGTTAAATTTATAATAAGTTTTTATACAAATATTATAAGCTCATAATATTTGTCCATAAAACATGTACAAAATATATAAATATCATTTATAAAACCCGTATCGCATACGAAAGATTCTTATTTACTTACGATTATCCTATTTGAGGTTTTAATTATTCGATAAAACGAATATTTATAACTTATAATCTTTAAAATGTCTAGTCCGATTTCACGTGCGATACAGTATAATCAAAAAATTGAATTTGAAAAATAAAAATCAAGTGACTTATTTCAATTTGCATATGAATTTAGTCATATTCAAATATAAATATGACTATTTATTTGAATTCACATATAACTTCGATATATATGGATTAATGACCATTGACATAGATATTTATTATTTATATTCATCATATTTACATATGAGTGACAATTATGTAGACAATTATGGACCAACTATCTCATGGAACTAGAAGTCTCGCCCCTCTGCTCTTGGGTTGGAGCCTGCTGTCAGAGCACTAACCAATGACATATCTGGCATTCGCCTAGGTCATGGAGCAGATCATTCGAGATGTAAGCTAACTGGCGATGGTACTTATCCTGTTAGTTCTCTTAGAAATGTTATTGGTAAACATCCTAGTAACATTATGGGATCTTCGGTACTACAATGGAGTAAGGTGGTCCCAATTAAGGTGTTAAGCTTCATTTGGAGAGTTGCACAAGGTAGAATCCTTGTAGCTGCCACCTTGGAGACTAGGGGTATTAAGATCAATTCAATGATGTGATGCTCTTGTATTGAACATTCGGAGAGTGCAAATCATGATCTTATTGATTACCGTTTTGCGTCTACGATCAGGAAAAACATTATGAGCTGGTGTGGGGTAAAGTTTGATCAAAACTCAATAAGGAGTACAGGAGACCTTCATGTTGTAGCCACATGGGGAAGCTGTCCGAAGAAAAGGAAACGGCTAGATGTAATATGCTATGGAAAGCTATGGAATCTATGGCGGTTCAGGAACAAACAACTGTTTCAAATGGAGGGTATATCATCGACTCAAGGTACTGAATGCATTAAGACTATGGTCTTTTTTTGGTGTAAACAAATGGGTAAAAATGTGATTTGTAATTGGGACGAATGGCAAGTCTCTACATTTACTGGTTTGTAATAGTCTTAACTCTTTGTATATTGCATAGTTGTCAAAATCGCGATCCTGATCGTAGGATCGTACGATCCTAGGTATGAAAAACGATCCGGATCTTAAAAGGATCGTATTTGGGGTAGGATCGCAGGTAAGATCGTAAGATCGTAGGTAGGATCGTAGGATCGAGATCCGATCCGATCCTACCTTCCTTTGATTTTTTTTTTTTTTTTTTTTTTTTTTTTTTTTTTTTTTGCAAATGAATTTTTTTTACCACTTTATGCCTTTTATCCTTTACCAATCTACCATTTATCATTTTTTATTGTGACTTATGACTAATATTTTGAAGTTTTTATAACTTTTGAATGAAAAACTAAATGTTTGAAATAGTTTTTATGATTAAATATTATAAATTAAAATTATATTCTATTTTGTGGGATCTTAGGATCTCGATCCCGATCTTGCAAACCCAAAATCGATCCTAGGTAGGATCCCGATCTTGACAACCTTGGTATATTGCTTTTGGTCCCTTATTTAGTTACTTGCTAGCCGAGGGTCCTTTCTTATAATATATTTTCCATTTCAAAAAAAAATCAAGGATATTATACGATTTTTTTATACATGAAAATCATTTACATTAAATATTAACTATCAAAAAGTTATTGTTTTTGTGTAATTAGTTAATGATCAATAATTGTTGATTACAATATATAGAATAATCACTTACATATGAATTACCTTTTTTACTAATTTGATCAATATGAATAGTTGAAACTTTGAAAAAAATTGTTTAATGATATAAATGTTTATTTATAAAAGAATAAAAATATGAATTTTGATATATTTAATTTTTTTAATAAAAATTAATTCCTATAGAAAAACAAAATATCATAGACATGCATATAAATAGTATAATCGTATGAACAAAACTAATTGTTTGGTATATATATATATATATATATATATATATATATATATATATATATATATATATATATATATATATATATATATATATATATATATAGAGAGAGAGAGAGAGAGAGAGATAGGTTCCGTTGAGATTAAAACTAAAATAGAGATTTTGAGATTCAACCTCAGTCACGTATTTCATATTTGCCGCTCTAAGCCTCCGACGTACCGGCATGGCAGACCTGGTATAATCATAAATGATTATGCAGCGCCGCCCATTTCTTTCTCCACCGCCACCATAACATCCACCACCACCACCACCACTACTACCACCTCTGACACCAGTCAACCCCACCATAGTCAACTTTGTTGCTTATATCACCGCCACCTCTGTTACAACTACTTCTTATGTCACCAACTGTGATAATCATTTATGATTACTCAATCTGTGAACAGACATATATATATATATATATATATATATATATATATATATATATATATATATATATATATATATAACATTTATAATCCTATATGATTATACATCTCTGTCATATAATCATTTATGATTAGGTATACTCTGTTGTTGTCGGTACGCTGAATCATTAGAGCGACAAACGAGAAATATGTAGCTAAGGTTTAAATTTCTAGATCTCTATATTATTTTAATCTCAATTGAACCGTGTATATATATATATATATATATATATATATATATATATATATATATATATATATATATATATACGGTTTGGTTCATTTGATATGACCTAATTTTGTGAGACTGTTTAACATAATCCTAGTCATTCATTTGGTAGATAAAAAAAACATTTTTAAAATGCAAAATAATTGAAATTTTTTGAAAATTTTTATTTCAAATATTATATTCGGAATTTATATTTTCCATAAAAAAAATTAAAAAAATACCAAAAAGTATAAAATAAAAAATAAAAATAAAAAAAAAATCTTTTTTTATATATTCTAGTACAATAAGTAGAATACTCTACATATTTGAGAAATCTAGTATAATATTCTAACATTCTAAAAATCACATAGAATATTTACAGTGTAATATTCTATTAAGAATACTTCACGTATTTTTTTAAAAAAAACATTAATTTTATTTATTTATTTATTTTTTATTTTTGTAATTTTTTAGGTAATTAGAGTTCCGAAAATAATATTTAAAAAAAAGAATATTTTGATTTTTCATTTTATTTTGCATTTTAAAATTATTTTTAGATTTGGTATTAACTGTTTCACAAAATTAGCATGGCATCAAATGAACCTTAACACACAAACACATACACACACACACACACACACACACATATATATATATATATATATATATATATATATATATATATATATATATCTTATGAAAGAAATCTCATTATTTCTAAAAATAGATTGAATATAATAATATATTAAATTTTAACCTGTGTTTTGAATCCTTATATTTCTCAACAAATTGTATCTACTTCCCTGAATTTCGGATAATTTAAAATTTGAAACCATTAGAAAATACATGTTGATTCAAATATCCCTTCTGCAGATGACTATTTCTTAATAGGTTTTTATTTTAATCCTTACTTGTAAGTGATTTTATCATTTTTAACTTTTTGTATTTTTATCTTATAAATATATTGGGTTAAGATTTTATTATATCAGGTTCGTTCCTAAAAAGGTTTTTACTATGTTTTTTTTTAATGTGTTGGTTTTGCAGGTTCAAAGAACTCAACCAAGATGGCCAGTTAGAGCATTGTATTATTATTAGTTTGTATATTTTGGCATCTTACTTTTGCAATAAAGAATGGTTAAACACAAGATTTGACATGATTAAGGTAGTTTGTATATTTTTCATCTTGTTTAGTCTAAAAATGAAACCCTTTTCATCATTGGTCCTTATAATATCAAGTTTCATCACATAGACTTCCTGATTACGGTGATTATTGTCCTTATTATAAGGTTCTATATAGATTTTGTTCAATATTTTAAGGTTTCGAGAACCTAAATCAATATGAATCATTGAATTACATACCATCGTTGAAAATGTTTTAATTTGTGACCAAACTTGGTTTAAAATCACAATGAACAAGTTGACACCTGAGTATTTTGGCCTTCTCAAAGGTTTATTTATCGATTTTTGAGTCACAACACCTGATATTCTAAAAGTTTATTTTTATTTTATCATTTTACTTAATAGAACACTAAATTAATAAAGGAATTAAGGAAAACGAAAAAAAAAAAAAAAAACAGTACAAGTGGTTTAGGTATATATAAATGGAAGTAATAACCATTTAGGGGGTGTTTGGCAAAAAAAAAAAAAAACTTATTGCTTATTAGTTTATTAGCTTATAAGTTAATAAGTAAGTATAGGGTAACTTATGAAAAAATAACGTATTAGAGGTTCTCCACCGGAATAAGTTATTTTAATCCAAACACTTTTTTAACTTATAGTGATGTGGAACCTAATAAGTTGTTTTAAAAAAAAAAAAAAAAAATTAGCTAAACACCCCCCTTAATATGGTATGGTAATGCTCTTGAAAAATAGATGTCATTTAATATTCATTTCTCAAAGTGAACGCAAAATAGTTTTAATTCTAAAAAGATCAAATTATTCGCCGTCAGCCGCTTTGCGCGGGTAGACGGCTAGTGTGTGTGTGTGTGTGTGTGTGTGTGTGTGTGTGTGTGTGTGTGTGTGTGTATATATATATATATATATATATATATATATATATATATATATATATATATATATATATATATATATATATATATATATATATATATATATATATATATATATATATATATATATATATAGTTTTGTGAATGTAAGGTAAAAATGAACGTTTTGAAGGAGTTTGTCAAGTTGCAATGAAGTGATAATCCATATACGGAAAGCCATGAACTCAAATCGTTAATGAGGGCTGGAACTGAAATCAAACAAACTTGAAGGAGTTGAAAAGGAAATAGTTCAAAGTTCGGAACGTTAAACACGATGCAAGCCAAAAAGGACAAGTCAGAAAGTAGGGTCCGAATACCGGAAAGTACCACGTTAGTACGAATAGCCCGGATATGAGTACGATTCCTGTCGCTTCAAAACAAATTGCTAAACTTTTTATATATTTTAAAAAAAATTGCAAAAAAGGTATATGTGGTTTTTAAAAACGACTATGGTTTTAATCTAAAAAGTTATGGGTTTGTATAATTGGATCAAATTTGCATATTTTTTGGTTTTGTATAGTAAATCTAATTTTCTACTAACATAACATCTAATTAGGCCTGACAATCAGGTTGGGTTCGAGTTTATGGATCACAGGTTGACAGATCAAAAAATATAAACTAAATCCAACTCATATAATATATGGGTTGGCAGGTCAGAGGTTGATAGATTGGAAACTTCAGTCAAACCCAACCCATATAACTCATTTAAATATATTTGTTCATAGCTCATAAGTTAGTAAGTCTAATCCAACCCGTATAACTTATTTAATAAATAAGCAATGTATTTTCAATAATAATGTTTTTTCAACATAAAGTAATAAAGTGATTAAAGTAATTAACATCATAAAATAGGTTTTTAACATAAATTCATAAAGTCATTAACATCCAAATAAAATTGAAAAATGAAAACATTCATATAAAATGGATGCGTTCTTCGTTTGTTAATCGTGAGTATCTAAAAATTGCGACAGGTGGTTTTTCTTTTTTGTTTAGGGCACCACAAACACATACTAGTCACATATGAATACGAAAGGAAATTAGATTTCATTAATAATTAAATACATTTATTTTTTTAAAAGTAATATATATATATATATATATATATATATATATATATATATATATATATACACACACACACACACACAAATATGGGTTGGTGGGTTGACCCGCGAACCCAAATAGGTAACCCAACCCAACCCATGAAATAAATGGGTTGGCGGGTCAAAAATCTCAACCCAAACTCGTCTATTTTCGGGTTGGGTCAATATCGGGTTACGGATTGGATCAAAAGTTGTCACCCTTACACCTAATACCAAGGGATGGATTTACTATGTGCTGCCTTTTAAAATTTTTCCATCACATATAAATTTAGTGAAAATCCATTAAAATCATTACAAATTTGTTGGAAAGTCGTTGACTATCTATCATAAAGTTTGATAATTATGAATTTAGTGTAATATTGTCGAATTATTGACACTTTTGGGGCAGAAATTGCATTCATAAATGAATTTTTTTTTTCTAGCAATTTATACATCTTTTTTTGTTTTTTGTTTTTAAATTCTGGATCCACCACACTGCTAATATCACTTATGTCTACTACGAGACTTTAACCATTGACCTCAAAAGAGTGGTGACAACATCTGATACCACTGAGTTAGAAACTCTTTGATTTTTGGTCTATGTGGTTGATATTTTTTTGGTCCACATACAATATGAAATTGCTAATATGTCATTTAATTAATTCTTGTTCATTGCTTTCTTATGCTTTTAATAAAAACAACCAAAAAGAAAATCATATCCATCTTACCCTTCTAAACTATCTATCTATCTATCTATCTATCTATCTATCTATGTGTATGTGTGTGTGTTGATATTATCCATCATAAGCACCATCTTCCCCATGTTGGGATAACAAAACAAGTTAAACATTATAGACAAACGTCGAACAAATTTTGGTGAAACTTACAGAATAAAACTTCTGAAAAAACTTTTATCACAGCTGAACAAAAAACTTAACGTGGTTCGATCAAGGTGACATACGTCAACAGACTAACGCAAGCAGCGTGAGAGAGAGAGAGAGAGAGAGAGAGAGAGTTTTATTAACTTTCAGGAACAATTACAAACACATGGATATGCACGTATTTACAGGCAAGTGTGTGAAAGCCTAATTCTGATGGGTCATGGTCATCCATAACTTACCCATAAAGGGATGCCCTCATTTCCAACCTATCATGGAATGCCACATAGATGCTTTTTGAACCTTCAACCTCATGAGCATCAACTATACATATGATGGAGCATCTTGTGTCAAGATGGCACATTGTGGGCCACCATGGCACATTATGACAACACACCTACCATCGTGATGACATATTAACAATATGGAGCACCCTCCTTGAGCATCTTCATTCATCTGAGAAACATTGGATAATCTTGAGCATCTTAGTGAACATTACACCTGAGTAGTGCATTATGAACCATAATGGAGCACCATGAACTTGTTGGATTAGGTGTCTAAGCCCAACCCATAACTATAGTTAGTATGTACTTGAATTGATAATAGCATAGTCATTTTGGGTTGCTTTCATAGTAGCAACTAGACAAGATGCTTAATTGAGAAAGAGGAAGAATTTATTATTTTGAATAATAAATTAATATAATGATTTATTAATGTATTATCCTTCCTAATAAATAAAATATTTTTTGTCACATGTCCCACTCTCATTGATTTGGCTACATATCATTTTGTGGTTATTTTAAATTAATTTTTCTCCACATGACATTTTGTGGTTTTTTTTTCATTTTATTAATTTCCACATAATATTTAAATGTAATAAATGCAATAAATATAATAATAAATACATATCAATTTCATTAATTTACTTTCTTCTAATTTCAAATTTTCTAAACGAATGTTTCATTAGTTTCATTTGTTTATTAACTAAATTATTTGTTTAATTTAAAAGAAAAACAAACAATTTAATTTTAATAATTTACTAGGTTATAAACCATGGACACCACAGAGAAAAAAAAAACATTAAAACTAAATAACAAATGTGATCATTAAGCAATAATTAAAATAAATTTATTAATTTATCACCTTTACCCGATACCCATGGGCGGATGTAGTGTATAAGAATGGTATGCAATTGTATACCTTTAAACTTTTCTTATATATGTTAATTTTTTAAAAAATAATATATATTTTATATTAAGTATTATGTTTGCATACCTTAAATCAATATTTGCATACCCATTAGTAGTTTGATTTGGTGGCAAAACCATAGATAATCTTTTCCATGATATGTAAAAAGCGGCAATTTGTTGATTGTATCACCGTGAGTCGTGAGAAGAAACTTAGGTTAGAAGCAAATTTGAGCGTTTAAATATAAGGTGTGCTTTCTTTATTTAAAATTTTGTATTACAAAATACAAAATACTTATATATCAAACTATAAAAGTCATTTAATACTGTATAATTAACAAATCAGAATTTTATCAAAATATAAAATTAGAAAAGTATATATATATATATATATATATATATATATATATATATATATATATATATATATGGTTAGGTTCATGTGAGACGACCTAATTTTGTGAGACCGTGAGACGCATTTTTTTTTAAATTTTTTTTTAGTATATTCAAGTTCCGAAAATAATATTTAAAAAAAGAATTTTTGGATTTTTCCATTTATTTTGCATTTTAAAATTATTTTTTAGAATATGTCAGTGTAATATTCTATTAGAATATTTCACGTATTTTTCAAGAAAAAAATGAATTTATTTTTATTTATTTATTTATTTATAGTTAATTCAAGTTTCGAAAATAATATTTAAATTTTTTTTTAGATTTTTCCATTTATTCTGCATTTTAAAATTATTTTTTAGAATATGTCAGTGTAATATTCTATTAGAATATTTCACGTATTTTTCAAAAAAAAATGAATTTATTTTTATTTATTTATTTATTTATAGTTAATTCAAGTTTCGAAAATAATATTTAAATTTTTTTTAGATTTTTCCATTTATTCTGCATTTTAAAATTATTTTTTAGAATATGTCAGTATAATATTCTATTAGAATATTTCACTTATTTTTCAAAAAAAACGGAATTTTTTTTAGTTAATTCAAGTTTCGAAAATAATATTTAATTTTTTTTTTCGATTTTTCGATTTTTTTGCATTTTAAAGTTATTTTTAGATTTGGTCTCACGGTCTCACAAAATTAGAATGATCTCAAATGAACCTGAACATATATATATATATATATATATATATATATATATATATATATATATATATATATATATATATATATATATACCATAATGAAATTTCGATTTTGATAAATTTAATTTTGTATGATGATTTACTTAACTAATTATTGGTTTTTTTAGTGTTAATCCATTTTAAGTGTTTATTTTTTTTCTTTCTTAATTTTCGCAAGGTTTCTATACAAAACATAAAAACTTTTTAGTTAAAATGACCGATTTCCATTTTAATTGTATACGTCACATATAGCCACATGTTACTGTAAAAACGTATTTTCTAGACCGCATACCCTAGTTGTTTGTTTAGATCCGCAACTGAAAGCACCTTTAGCATACAATGTTAAAAAAAAAAACTTGTATTTTGCTGAAGACACAGGTAAAATTGTACTTCTCAAACATAGTCTCCACCTAAAATCAAGGTTAATCCAAAATTAAGTTTGCATACTTCATTACAAACTATAACTTGAAAATCATTTTTAGGAGTATATTGTTTGCACATACCATCTCAACCTCGTTCCTTACAAGATTCGTAGATTATACATGTAAACTCTTAATTTTGTTTTTATTTCAATGTGAAGTGAAATGTGTACCAATAAATGAAATCATGTATGTTTTGTGTAAATGTTCCAGGATGTCAAAATTGGAATTTCATAACTCAAAAGCATGCTAGGAATGGAGTGGTGAGTCAAAAATCTTCGGGTTTGTTTAAATTGCTTTGATATTTATTTTTTCGTAATATTTAAAATTTGTCATCTTTGTCTTTATGTTCAATTATTATGTAGTAAATAAAAAAAAAACTCTAAATCCAATTACAAAACCAAATCGAAATCAAGATTTTAGTGATTGTGTTGTAAATACAAAAAAAACACCGATCATTAAAAAAAATCACACAACAAATATAACCAACACATACACACATATAATGAGAAAATTACACAACTTAAATGAAAGTACATTGCTATGAAGACTAAGAAAATTATTGTTTGATTACACAAAACACCCATACTTTACAAATACGCAAAATTGTTTATCAAAAAAAAAGTATGATGCTATAATATGCTAATTAGACATCAACAAAAGTACATTGTTGTTTTAGAATTTAAAGGGATGTATAAATAAATGAAAAAAATAGCATGATACTTTTGTAAAGTAAATTAACGAGGACAAGTTCTAGAAAAAAAAAATTAAACAAATGAAAGGACCAAATTGTCCTTTTTGCCCTTTATTCTTTATATTACACATATATTAAAAGACATTATTTTATAATTAAGGTTTAAAGAACCACCATTATTTCTTTTTAACTGAAAAGGACAATTATGCCATTTTCTATTAATATTGTGCCTTATCAAGAGAAAGAACCAGTCACGCCAGTGACTAAGAAATATCCAAAAAAGACCAATATTTCCCGAAATACCCATTCTCAATGGAGGATGTTTCTCCAAATTATGAATCCACGTGTTTCATGATTATAGCAATAGAAACCATTAAAAACACCAAAAGTCGTCAAATGTTTGAACCAAACAAACCATAATGTCAAAAAAAACGGTAGAAAAAACTCATAATTGTACTTAAAAGTAAAAATCAATTACTTTTCAACCTTCACCTTCAATTTGTTCTCCTGGTGATGCTGATGATTGTTTTGACCTTTTTGCCCTTTATTCTTTTTATTGAACTCGATCATCCATCAATCAAAAATCGATGACCAAACACAATATATGCGACAAAATGTCAAAATGGTCAATTTAAGTAAAAAAAACAGAAAAAATAAAAACTTAAACAAATGAGTAAAAATATAAAAAATAGCATTGTATTTGGATTGAATGGTTGATGATTTTTTAAGAGCTATCAAATGACCAAATTGCCCTTTTTCCTATTATTCTTTTTATTGCACCAAATCATCCACCCTTAGAGTAAAAACAATGAAAAATCTAAAATTTACGTTATAAAAGTTTTACATAAGAAAAGTATGATGCTATAATATGCTAATTAGACTTTAACAAAAAAAAAATATTTGAGTAAAACACATCCTTGTTAAAAAGAAAGGAAATATAAAAAAGGATTCATACTTTCAATGATGGGTAATTTCACCATCAATCAAAAATAGATATGACTAAATAGCATTGTACTTTTGTAAAGTTATTTAACAAGGATAGTTTCTGAAAAAAAAAATACTTTTAATAGATGAATAAAAACATAAACAAATAGCATTATAGTTGGATTGAATAGTGGATTTGAGTAATAAATCTCAAATGAAACAAAATAAACAAATTTATATCAGGCAGAAAGTATTAACCTTATGTTCTTTTCATCAATTCTTCTTAGTTTTGGTGAGTGTTCGAAGTTATGATCAGCCAGAATAAATTTGTATGGGTAGGTGAGAAGCATCACAACAACGATTGAAATTTGTGGCAGAAGACCAGATTAAACATATGTATATGATTTATTTTGACCTTGATTTTTTTGGATTCAATCGAAAATTATATGCATTTTAGTTATTATTTACATAAACAAATTCTGAAAATATTGGTACAGCAGAAAAGCTATCAAAATCGGTGGCAAAATTTTAGGGATTAAACGCATTTCAATTATATATGATTAGAGGTAAAATCTGGTTGTATTAAAAAGAAGATGATATGAGAGGTGAAGGATCTCCTTCAAATCATAATAGTCCCAATCAGGGAGCGTTTCTTACTATGATACTCGAACAATAGCCAAGCCTAGTTTGGAAAACCTAGTAATCAGCTACAGATTGAAACTTAAAATCGTATAAAAACATTCAAAATAAAGAAAAGATGTACTGTTTTTTACCTGGAAAGAAGTGAGGGTAGCGGTGAGTGGTGTTGTGCGATGGTCATTGTGATGAAACCTAGGGTTTTCCAAGGGCATCGTGAGATGGTGGTGTGGTGGTGTCTCAAGCAGTGGCGACTGATATTGGTGGTGATGACGGTTGTCCAATTCAATGTATATATGAAGTCGAGAAAAGGAGCAGCCCACCCGATTCAAATTTGACAAAGACTTCCTGATTTATTGGGATCACCTTGAATAATCGGTTCACGATATTTTGATAGATGATTGCACCAGATTCGGCGGATGAAGTTTAGGGATTTAGAATTGATTACATATTTGATATAGATCCATTAATTAGGCGGGAGAAATTAGATAGAAGTGTTTGAGAGAATGCCATGCGGCAAAAGATTGGTCTAAAAAAAGACATGTGGCATGTAGGAGAGGTTTTTATTAAGTATGGAGATATTTTTCTATATTTCTCCTATAAATTCAAACTTCTCAAATGTTTAGAATTTCATATTTTTTTTCTTTAAAATGAACCCATGTAATACATAGGTCTTACACCTAGTGAAAATAATATATTAATTAGAAATCATGTTATTTAATAAATATTTAATCAGAAATTAATTTAGAATTAATTTTGGGATTAAAGGAATTAATTAAAAGTGCAGGGGCTATTTAACAATTTATTGATAGTTGTGAAATTGGGCTCTTGGACCTCCCCAATGAGGGTTGGACGAAAACTTCTAGGGAGGCCCTAGAATTTCCGTCCAAGGCCTACTAGATAAGGGTTCATGGGCTGTTTAGGCCTTAAGCTAATGAATTAGGGTTTCCTCCTTAAAACCCTAACGTTGGCTCTAAGCTACCAATAACTATATAAAGGGCCTTAACCCCTGTTGATTTCGGCTATGCCATTCAAACCCGATGGATAGCTGAAATTTTGAAGTATCTTCCTGCTCTTCCCTCGCATCCTCCTGCTAAGTGTGTCTGTGAGCCATTAGAGGTGTTACACTTGTGAAAATTGCCTTATGTCCAAGATCTTCAAGGATTTCATTGTTATTACAATATAACAATCAATGTATGTATCCTACCCCTAGTTTATTGTTAATTTCGAAAATTATAGCTGCCTCCTAGGTTTTCTTGTTTTGTGTTCAATACTTGCATGCCCAATAGTGAAAACATATATCCTACAAATTAGGGTTGCATGTACACATAGGGATTATTTGTTATGCTCAAAACCCATCAGTGGTATTAGAGCCTAGGATTGTTTTCTATTGAATTTGATGCAAGTAATTGAACTTGAAAATTAGGGTTTATGGCAATGATGTTATCAAAGTGGCATGCATCATCGTGGGTACTATGACTCCTGAGTTGCAAAGGTTCTATGTGGACTACTGGCCATATGAGATGAACAAGGACTTGACGGTGAAGTACCATCAACAAGCTCGTCAGGAAAGATTCGAGGTGGCTAAGTCCCTCATAACAAGAAAGAGGAATGACGAAGAGTTTGTCACGAGCCACTTGCAATGTATGCAATAATATGTGGATTGTTTGTTGAAGCTCAATGTGAACTTTGATGAGGAATTGGATATTGACGTAGTCTTGCATTAATTGCCCAAATTGAAATATTTGTTGGAAAAAACTTTGGATATTGACGTAGTCTTGCATTAATTCCCAATGACTTTTCTTGGGATTCTCCATGAAGCGACTAATAACACTTACAGAAAACATGATATCGGGTCTTGTTGCAGTTAAATACATAAGGCTGCCTACCATACTCCTATATAGACTGGGATTCACATCATCTTCGGAAATATTTTTTGAGAATTTTGATCCAAACTCCAATGGGGTAGAGATAGGTGAAGAACCCACCATGTTGAAGCGTTTAAGCAGTTACTTAGTGTAACGCCCATTCCTGGTACGTATTAATTAATTAAATGTCTTTTATAAAGAGCTACTCGGAGAGTAGTAGCCCTAACTCGTCGAGTAGATGCCAAGTTGGACGCGAGTTTAAGTGATCTACTCGGCGAGTCTGCACCTGGACTCGACGAGTAGGCCAGTCTGGAGGGAACCCTAATCTTTGGAATTTGTACCTTATTTAAACCATGTTATGAGCCCCAAACTCACCTCCTTCACCCCCAAAACGTCATTTAACAAACCCTAGCCATTATTTGAGCATTTTGAGCATTTCTTGTGTGATTCTTGAAGTTTTGAAGAGAAGAAGAAAGCTAGATCCAAATGAGTAGAAGGAGATCCAAGATCTTGCACCCACTACAGATTTCATTGAGGTACTAATCGGATTCCTTCTGTTTTTATGATTGATTCTGTAACACTAGTCAAAAATAGGTCAATAACAATCACATGTGATTATTCCAATCATGTAATGTGATTTTGTTAAACTAGTAATGTAGTAAACTTACTATGTATTTCATGATAATTCTACTATAAATATGAACTTTCATACATACTTTATGGTATAAATCAAAGTAAACATCCATACGATTCCAAAAACATAGAGAACATCTAAATCTGACTTTGCATGAAGAAGTTATGATAAACCAAACACTATAAAATCTCTATAACATAAGGAATTTAAAATAGGCTTAAAATTAGCTATTGGAGTCTAAAAGAGAGTTGTATTTCTCGTAAATACCTATGCGTGGATATAAAGAACGTTAAAAACGGAGTTCGTATGCAAAAGTTATGACCTTCCGAAGTTATAGTTGTCTAAAGAGCACGACACGTGTCAGAAACCCTAATCTGACTGGACTCGCGATGTGAGCATCAAAACTCACGACTTGAGGAGTCAAAATGCCACATTTCGAAGCTATAAGTCTATGGAACGATAACCTAAAAGCTCACAACGTGAGCAAGGTTTTCTCACGACGTGAGGACGCTGCAGGACACAAATCGAGGCTAGAAAACACGCGCTAAAGCTACGAGATGACTCGTTCCATAGCTCACGACGTGAATCTATCATTCTCACATCGTGAGAGGCCAAAAATCAGCATATAAATAGCAAGTCTAGCCTCCTCTCTCCTTACACCATTTCTTTTCTCTCTCTCTCTCTCTCTCTCTCTCTCGTTTGTTCAAGCTGTTTCGCTTCCCGAGCCCTAACGACCTCGTACCGCTGACCGTTTCTGCTTAGATTACATAAAATCATGTTGCTAAGGTGAGTTTCACGGCCCCACTTTCTAATATTTCAGGGGAAAACGCATGCTATATATTATATATACGTGATTATTATGTCTATATGATAGTATATAGTTATGATAACCGGGATATGATTGTTCTAAATATAATATTTTGAATATATAAAACTATTATCAACTTATCAGTATTTTTATTTACTAATATAGATCTTGATTTATACTTAGGATTCTATATATATGTTGTGTGCGATATAGTTCCGAAGTTATATTCGGAAGTTCTATATGTTAAGTTATAAAGTATGTTGTTATTATCGGTTTTATGTCAAGATAAAACTTGGTTTGTTATATGTTGTTATTGATGGTTTTATGTCAAGATAAAACTAGGAACGTTATATGTTGTTATTATTGGTTTTAGGTCAAGATAAAACCTGGTTTTACTTCAAGATATAACTGTTATACTGCCTAAATGTTATGAAGTTAGGAGTAATGTTTAAAAGCATAGTCTAGTGACTTAGGGTTTTAGACATGAAAATGCTTTTGTTGTTAGAGCTATAGGAAGCCATCAAAGTCTACATGAGCTACCTCATTCATCAACTAAGATTGGGGATCTTAGTGGAAGTCCTCTGACCTATAACCGTTAATCCCGTGTGAGCGAGGAATTCGTGTATGAATAAGATACAGGTTGACGACCCCACTTGTGGTTGTTAATTACAACCCAAGACAAGCGAGTGACGATTCGTTCCTTTTATTTTTATTCCGGCTTCGATGAAGCGTGTGGTGTTGTTTCTCATGGTAAATCATGAGTGTATTGTTTTGTCAGAGGTTTTGTTGTCAAGCAGTGGTTACGGACTCATGGTAGCAAGTTGTTAGAAGCATTGTACTTTGTCGTTATACAAGTATTAATGTTAAGTATAAGTTTCCCCTACTTATACCCTAGGTACTACTTGTATATTAAGTAGATAATTATACCTAACACACATACTCGTATATAATTGAAATAGATTTATACGTAGCGGTTTTATTCGTATAGAATTGAAATAACATTTAAACGTAGAAATTTTCGTTTGTATGGCATTACAAACACTTATATTCATAGTATATGAGACTTATAGGTAAATTACTTATTTGGTAAGTAAATTTTTATACCTAGGATGTATATACTAAACGTTGGAGAGTCAAAATGATACTTTCAAAACTATACTTTTGAAACTCGGAATATGTATTATATTTATATGGAGTCAAAACCTGTGGACTCACCAACTTTATGTTGACGTATTTTAAATGCATGTGTTTTCAGGAAGTTGATAACTATGATACGAGAAATGACGTCACACTGTCCGGTGTTTCCGTCAATGGCCGGGTATCACATTAGAAATCACATTTAGCCCATTTTATCCATTTCTTAGCTTGGTTATAGTAGAGAGATCGCATTGGGTTGAATAGCCTTCAGATCTAGCCATGTTTTAGTTCCAAAAACTTAGATCTAACACCTTTATGGAGCCATTTTGCATGAAAGTGCTAGATCTACTCTTTTAAGTGTCTTTTGAGCCTTTAAATCCCTTTTCATGCATATGTGCACGTAAAGTTGGAAACTTTACGTGGTAACCAAGCCTTAAGAACCCAGATCTATAAGTTGTATGCATTGGTTTTAAGTAGAATCAACTGTATAGAAGTTGCATGCAACCGACTCGGCGAGTCATTCTTCAGACTCGGCGAGTCGAGTCGCGAGTCCTCGAGTTTTCCCCCTCTTATGTATTATGCCAGTAGAACCAGTGAGTTTTAGGTGGACTCAGTGAGTCGGAGATCGGAATCATTCATGGAGGGACTCGGCAAGTCAATGCCATGACTCAGCGAGTCCAAGGAAATCTTCATATCTCAAGAACAGACTCGGTGAGTTGTTCATACAACTCTGCGAGTCACAGTCGGAGTGTTCATATGTTGAAAGAGAACTCGATGAGTTGTTCATACAACTCGGGGAGTCAGATGCATACTGACTAAGTGTTGGTATCGAAGAGGAACTCGTCGAGTCTATGCCAAACTCGACCAGTAGTAGCGAGCAGAAGCGAGAAATGAGAGTAGCGACTCCACGAGTTGGCGGCCCAACTCGGCGAGTCAGGTCAACTGTATGTTGACTTTGACCAGGGGTAAAATAGTCATTTTACCATCAGTATAGTTATCATTATTTGATTGAGTGTACTTATGGAAATTGTAGTCGGGGAGATACCGGAACAACAACAGATACTTTCCAGAGTGGTTCATTCAGCAGCCACACTACGAGGTGAGTTTCTTTCCAGTAGGAACGGGTCTACAGCCACAATGATGGCTCGTTTAGTTAGCAGTCAGTTCCGGACTTTGGTCCGATGCAGTAGTTAGATTGCATGGTGTCTTTGTGATTCAAGCATGTTTTATGTTATGTGTTCTGGACCCTGGTCCGATGCAGTATGAAGTATAAGTGTTTATGCTATTTGCTATGTTATGCTATGCTATGTTCAGTCAGTTAGTTCTGGACTTCGGTCCGATGTAGGGGGCAAGGCCCCAGATAGTTCCGGACTTTGGTCCTATGCAGTTTCCGGACTTCGGTCCGATGCAGACGGAAAGGCCCTGGTTAGTTCTAGACCTCGGTCCGATGCAGTTTTCGTACTTCGGTCTGATGCAGTGGGCAAGGCCCAATATATGTTTATATGTTATTTTATGGTATGTGGTAGTTTGGGGGGAGCTCACTAAGCTTCGTGATTACAGTTTTAGTTTTGGTTTCAGGTACTTCCGCAAGCAAAGGGAAGAGCTCGGGATGATGGCATCGCACACACCACAACTTCAGTTTTTGTCCTGGGAGTTGATTTAGCTTTTCATAGATATGATTTGATACAGTCTTGATACAGTTTTCTCGTGATACTTTGTTATGGTTTTGAGATATTGACGTATGGGTTTTTATTTTATGGTATTGATCTAATGATTTTAGTAATGATTAAACAAAAATTTTTGGGTCGTATTTTGGGATGTTACAAGTTGGTATCAGAGCCTTGGTTTGAGGGATTCGGGCACACTTACGGGTGTGACTGAACTCAAACTAAGGGAAATAGTAAAAAGATTTTTGAAAGAAAAATGTTTTCAAAAGAATTTTTGAGGAAAAGACTTAAAAAGAAAAGAGTTTTGAAACCGAGAAAAGGGTGTGGTGCATGCGATCAGCCGAGCTCAAGTAAGTAATCCCAAATTACCCATACAAGATTATGTTATGATTATCTATTTCAGTTTCAGTAGAACGACATGCTAGAATAGGACTAAAGATCTAGAAAGATGCCTTATGTTGCTGCTATATGTGTTCCAGCTTTATGATAATTGCATGCTAGTATTGAGTAGACAGCACTAGGATAGCTTGTTAGGTTATGCCTGATAGTATGAGCTTAGCATTGTATGCTAGTACAGTTTCTCATTATGAGGATAGAATTGCTTGAGTTGTTTCCTGTGTCCGAATGTTGCTTGCTTTGTGCTTTGTGGGACTTTGAATAATGGGAGTTAGCCATTAGGTGAATACGTCACATCGCATGTGATCAGGGTTGAATAATCTTAGAGTGCTGGCTTTGGCCCTACTGTGCAACTCTTGTTTGAGTCTAACTGTTGTAGGGACGAATCTTTTACTCGAAGGATTATCTGAGCCACGCCACATGTGATGGTATTCAGGTGATGACTAATTGGCATTACAAGGAGGATTTAGCGGCTGAGGCCAGGTTTTGGTTGAGTTAGAGATTTCCCTAGGGCAAGACTAAGATGAGAGTAGCAGAGATCAGCAACAGTGGTAGTGGCTTGGTGGAGTCGAGGCGGTCCTTGAGGAAGGTACTAATAGATTTGGAAGGTAGTAGTGGCCCATACTACTGGAAGCAGAGGATCTGTACTTGAATAGAGGAAGGATGATACAAGACCGGAAAGCCTGTAGTAGTAGTGATCCCTCGAGATATATCAGTGTTTCTGACGTTTATCGTAATGTGTTTCAGAATGGTGGTTTTACACCCTAGGCCAGCAGGCGGCAGTTCAGGTGCCGGGGAGGGATCAGGATCCAGCTCGGGGGCCGAATAGTTGGATGAGCATACTAGAGAGTTCTTTACTTCAGAGGTTACTCATATCATTCTTGAGCAGACTCCAATGATCTTTGGTTCGATCAAGGAGGGTGTACTAGAGTTGATGGAGGAGAGACTAGGCACATTTTCGTGCTGAGGTGGCGGCCATGATGGGGTCACGTACGCTTACTTTCAGGGAGTTCCGGGCAGGTAGAGCTACAGATTACCACGGGGCGCGGGACCCCATAACAAGTACCAGATGGTTGGCGGATGTGGCCAACGCATTCCGCACTAGTAGGTGTCCCGAGGGGGACAAGGTCATATTGCCATCCTGTCTCCAGAAGGACAGGGCACGAGATTGGTGGGAGGAGGTTGGACATGTCATTGGAGATGACACAGCTTTGATGCTATGACTTGGGCTGACTTTACTGCCAGGTTCAAAGCTGAGTTCGCACCGGTTATTGAGGTGCAACAGTTAGCCAGGGAGTTTCAGGATCTCACCCAGACTACATAGATAGTGGCGGAGATTACCGCCAAGTTCAGGGAGAGGGCGCTTCTCGTTCCTCAGTACACAGCTGATGAGGAAATAAAGAAGGCCCGTTATCATGAGATGCTGCGGAGTGACATCCGCCAGTTTGTGAGCCGGTCCAGCTGTAAAACGCTGGATGACATGATTGCTAGGGCTTGGGAAAGAGAGATTGACCTTGAGATGGAGAGAAAAAGGAAGTCGGAGGTGGCTTCGGGTTCAGGGAGTTCGGGAAAAAAGCCCAAGGTTTCAGATCACATATCTAGGAGTCAGTAGAGCCACTGTCGGTATGGCAAGTGTGGGAGATTTCATGATGGGGCGTGCAAGGCAGGGAGTGTCGGCTGCTACAAGTGCAGTCGGACTGGGTATATGAGCAAAGATTGTACAGCCACTACTAGTGTCATTGCGGCATCAGATCTGATTTGCTTCCAGTGCAATCAGAGGGGACATAAAAATTCGAAGTGTTCGTGTTTAGCTAATGCGGGGAAGGTGTTAGCACTAACCCCTGCTACTTTGAGGATTACAGATGGCCGTCAGGGCCGAGTTGAGACGCCAGTGGCGAAGAGTAGGGCTTTTCAGCTGACAACAGAGGAGGCGCGAGCGACTCCTGACGTGTTGACGGGTATGTATTTTTTTCCTTATCTCTGCATTTATTATTGGTTGTTTCTTATGGTTATATGTTTTGTATAGGGTCGTTCTTAGTGAACGGCATATCAGCCACAATATTGTTTGATTTGGGGGCCATCCGATCATTCGTCTTTCTTACGCTTAGCAAGAGGTTTAGCAAAGCTCCAGGGGAGCTAGATTGTCCACTTAAGGTTGAGATAGCAGCTGACAGGATCGTTAGGGTTGCAAGAGTACATAGAGGATGTTCCCTTCAGTTATTTGATGAGCAGTTTCCGGTGGAATTGGTCCCTATTCCCCTGCGAGGGAATAAAGTCATAGTAGGCATGGATTGGTTGAGACTCAATAGGGCGGTGATAGATTGTGAAGTGCAGTTAGTAAGGGTTCGCACTCCTAGTGGGGGAGAGTTAGTGATTCAGAGCGAGAGGCCACAATGCGGACTAGTTCTTTGTTCAGTAGCGAGAGCAAGGTGCTACTTCCAGCAGGGTTGCGTCGGCTACATTGCCTATGTTATAGATGTTCGGGAGAAGGGCAAAATGATAGTTGACGATGTTCTGGTAGTGCGAGACTACCCGAATCTATTTCCAGAGGATTTTTCGAGAGTACCCCCGGAGAGGCAGGTTGAGTTCAAGATTGACTTGATTCCTAGTGCGGCTCCAATAGCCAAGGCACCATATCGGTTAGCTCCCCCAGAGATGCAGGAGTTGTCTATGCAGCTGTAAGAGCTACTAGACAAGGGTTTTATCAGGCCAAGCAGTTCACCCTGGGGAGCACCGATTTTGTTCGTGAAGAAGAAGGACGGGTCGCACCGTATGTGTATAGATTACCAGGAGTTGAATAAGGTAACGGTGAAGAACCGTTACCCACTCCCTATCATTTGTTTGATCAGCTGCAGGGAGCGTCTTGGTTTTCCAAGATCGATTTACACTCCGGTATCATCAGATGCGAGTCAGGGATGAGGACGTGCAGAAGACTGCTTTCAGGACCCGGTATGGTCATTATGAGTTCGTGATGATGCTGTTTGGGCTCACCAATGCCCCAACCGTGTTCATGGACCTCATGAACCGCGTTTGTAGGCCGTTGTTGGATTGGTCGGTGATAGTACTTATCGATGACATCTTGGTTTATTCCAAGAATCATGAGCAGTACGAGGAGCACCAGAGAGAGGTGCTAGGGATTCTAAGGAAGGAGAGACTTTTCGCAAAGTTCTCCAAGTGTGAGTTCTGGTGACGCGAGTAATCCATGAGCTGATGCTGTATCCAGATAACTTGAGAACAAGCAGAAGTGGCTATGTATTCCGCCTCCGCTGTTAAGGTGGAGACGGTATGATGTTTCTTGTACTGCCATGACACCAGCCTATCACCAAGAAATTGACATCCTCCAAACGTTGATTTCCTGTCAAGCTCACAACCTCTGGAATTACTGTCAGCAAAAGCATATAAATCAAATTCAGAATTTTTCAGATACCAAAGACCTAATTTTGGGCTGCCTTTGAGATACCGAAAAATCCTTTTGACAACAATAAGATGTGAAAATTTAGGATTAGCCTGATATCATGCGTATTGACAAACCGCGAACATGATGTTTGGCCTACTTGAGGTTAAATACATCAACAATCCAATCATTGATCTGTAGTCAGTCTAATCTACGGATTCTCCTTCAATATCTAGAGTCAATAGAGGTCTCTCAGCCATTAGCGTCAGTGCAGGTTTTGCATCTCGAAACTGAAACTTCTCTAGCATATCTTCAACATACTTGGTTTGATGTAGCATGATTCTGGTTGATTCTTGTTTGACATGAAGCCATAACGTTTTCGAAATCTTTGCACAACTTTGAACTCATTGACCCGAAAATGATATCATTGACGTAGATTTGAATAAGAATTTGAATGGTACCAACATGCTTAATGAATAAGGTTTGATCAATTGTCCCCCATGAATAGCCATACTCGAGCAAATGCTTCGTAAGAGTAGCATACCACGCCCTTGGAGCTTTAGCTTTGTCTAACTTGTAGACGTGATATGGAAACTTTGAATTGACAAACCCAGGAGGTTGATCAACATAAATTTCTTCCTTCACAACGTCGTACAAGAAGGCAATCTTGACATCCATCTGGTAAACCGTGAAATTCATGTAAAAAGCATATGCAAGGAAGATGTGAATAGCCATCAAGAGAGCTACCAGAGCAAAAACTTCGGTCTAGTCAAGAACCTCAATTTGACAAAATCCACATATAACCAATCAAGCCTTATTTGCACAATGACCCCTGAATCATCTTGCTTATTTTGATAAACCCAGTGCATGTTGATTGACTTCTTGCCCTTAGGTAACTCAACCAGCTTCCAAACCCCAAGCTTCTCAAATTGATTCAATTCCTCATGCATAGCATCCACCCAGATGGGCTCATTAAAAGCCATTTCAACATTCTTTGGCTTTATTTGAGATATGAAGCAAGAATAGAGACATGCAGTTACATCCCCACAATGACTTCACGTTCGAACACCATCACCCAGCTGACCAATGACGTTTTCGATCGGGTGATTGCATTGAATTCTTGATGATAGTTCCTGGCTGATATCATTGAGCGTTATGGGAAGATTGTTAATATTTAAAAATCCATCATCTGCTGAATGATCCACCTCAGACGTTCTAGAATCATGAGAGGGTCTTCCCACAAACTCGTTAGCAATTGGATTGGGAAAGAGAAGTTTCATAAATGTTTGAGTAGCAGCAGAAGCATCTCTGGACATGAACTCTCTTTCATCAGGAGTAAGAGGAGTGGCATCAACATCTGGATTGTTTTCTTGACTTTAAGAATCAGACAAATTACTTGACACAGATGTATCCAGTGAAGAAGTCTTAGAAGACACCACCGACGGTCTGTAGACAACTTCTTCGTCTTCACCTTCAATTACAGTCTTCGAACCAGAACTGGGACTAGATCAATCATTTGAAAACCCATTGAATGATTTGAAAATCGATGTGTAGTCAAATAACCAATCTGGACCAACTCTAGCATCCGTCTCGTTCTCCTCCAACCAGCACACGTCGAAGGATTCTACTAACGGTAAGACTGACTTATCTTATACATATATATATATATATATATATATGTGTGTGTGTGTGTGTGTGTGTGTTTCTTAAGCTTTTCATATTATAATTGTTTAATGGTAGAATTTTAAACTTTTAAAACTCTAGGGATTGAAATTAAAGTATTAGTATATGAGACTTCACAAATTCCAAAACTTAAGGGCAAGTTTTGAAACTCTTCAAAACTTTTCAACTTCATAAATTGTGAGTTTAATGGCCTATTAAAATAAAGACTCTTCATTTCTATAACCTATGAGTTCTTAATTACTCTTTTAAAGGAAAAAGACTTTCGGTATAACTTGAAGATAAATTATGGACTCCATTAGAAAACATACATCATGGATTCAGTAAATCAAATAAGCATGCATGATTATATTCAAACTCATAGAACAAGATAATTCATATCGTCAATATTCAAGATACTAGCATAATCATATTAATACAATTCTTGAAATTATGACAATCACCTTGTAATTAGATTAGGATAATCATTACCATATCATGAAAACAGTTTAAATGATTCAAAACAGTTATATGTAATGATCCTAACCCAATTCAGGCCAAAAAACACGAACAGGATGTTGATTGATCATCAGACTCGTCGAGTCCATGACTAAAATCATAAACTCGTCAAGCTGTTCATGGACTTGTCGAGTTGAGCAGTCAGACAGCAATTCCAGCTTTTCAAAATCACAAATAAGCAATAATATAATAGAAAACTAGCCTAGGCTTTGAAACCACTGAAGGGTTTTGGGCATCCTAACAGCCTTAAGGTGCACATACAACCCTAAATGCTTTGGAACTATGTTTTCTCTATTATACATGCAAAATTGATTTCCAAAGCATTGTCCTATCTAGCATGCAATTATAGGTTCTTGTACAATAAAAACTGGATAGAAATACATACCTTTTCTTGTAGTTGATTGCTTGGAGCTTTAAGAGCCTAACACCAATAATGTGAATGCCTCAAGTGGAATTACAAATCACCACAACAACTTGGAAGTTATTAAGAGAGTATAACACACTATTTTCGGCTATGGTCACTACACACATTTCTAATAACCAAAAATGGTAGCCTTTGTGCTCTTTATATAGTGTAGAGTGATTAGGGTAAACCCTAATACCCATGACTCTTACTTTACTTAGGATCCATGGGTTAAAACTCTATGGCCTATACATGGACTTCCAATTAAGCTTAACCCATCCTAAATAAACCTTGGCCCATACTATATAAGAGTCCATATTTAATTAGTCTTCTTTTGCTCACTAAGTTAATTCCAAATTAGTTCTTTATCAATACTAATTAGATAATGTGATTTCATATTAATATATTATAATTTATAATATATTAATAAATCATAAATATACTCTTCTCAAATGTCTATCCATACAAATTGTTCCGATGAAATGCAACCCAAATGGACCATGCCGGGTCGGGTCAAGTACATGCCAAATATAGTTATGGACTTAGACACCTTATCAAACATGATGAGTCCCACAAATCCAGGTTTTCCATTAATCCCATGGCGACGAAGATATATAGAGATCTTCGTCCTGATTACCGGTGGCCCTGCATGAAGCGGGATTGAGCCTGGTACGTGGAGAGATGCCTAACCTGCAGGAAGATCAGGGTCGAGCACCATAGGCCTCATAGCAAGTCACGTCTGTTAGATATCCCTATGTGGAAATAGGAAAATATTACTATGGATTTCATCACAAAGCTTCCCAGGACCGTTCGGGGAGTGTATTAAATTTTGATCATTGTGGATCGATTAACCAAGAGCGCCCATTTCATTCCAATGAAGGGTTTTGAGAATTCTAACACTTCCTAAGTGTACATGCAACCCTAATAACCTTGGATCTATGTTTGTCTAATTATCATGCAAAGTTGATTTCCAAGGCTATGATCCTATTTAGCATACATGGGGAACAATTTTAACTTAAATAATAGATAGACCTACATACCTTGTTATTGTAGGTGTTCCTTGAAACCTTGTGAGCCTAGCACCCCAAGTATGATGCCTCAATTGCTTCACACAACACCAAATGCTATGGAGTAAACTTGGAGAGAATGTATAACACTAAAAAATCAGCTCTAACCCTCAAGTGTCTTGTCTAACCGATTTTGGGAGAACACATGAGCTTTATATAGTATTGACACATCTAGGGTTACACCCTAATGTGTCATGAATCTTCATTTCCATGACCCATGGGTTTGTAACTCCCATGGAGCCTCCATGGACCATCCAATGGGTGTAACCCAACTTGATTATCCATGGAGCCTCTTAGCCCACTATATAAGTTATGGATGATTTACATAATCAACCCATATATCTAATTAGTTATCTTTTGATTAATTCTAAATTCATTATTGATCAAACTAATTAAATAATATTATTACTATATTAGAACTTATAATATATTAATAAACCATATGTGTTATTTTTCTCTCATTTAGTTTATCTAATTGCATGGTGCCATGCAACCCAAATGTACCATGCCGGGTCTGGTCAAGTATTTACCAGAAATAGTTATGGACTTAGACACCTTATCCAACAGTCTCCCACTTGGATAAATCTAATAACTATAACTGCAATACTTCAGGAACCGATCGGAAATCGTTGCTCTTTCAAGGTCTCTCGGAACTGAGAAGATGATGGTACGCCATTTCAGATAAGGGATCATATAATCCTCTGTTCTAGATATCAGCCGGACAAACACATGGAACAGAGTCTTGCTTATTGTCCAACAGTTTGTTTCCCGATTTCCAATTTGTTTGACAAAGAACTTAATTGAACACATAGACTTAGTTCTGACCGGGCCCGATACATAGGTCAAAACAAAATCATCGAGGGGCCCAGATATCAGCTTCTAATCCAAGAAGGAACAGATAAACTTCGACTCATATGCTTGTTCTGCTACTTGTTAACTTACACACAAATGCACGTTTTATAACATCGAGTTACCAATGCGGTTTCGCACGTTCAATGCATAACTAACTCATAGTTAACAAGTCATATCTCTAGGTTTGAAGACTTATATGATATTACCGTCTCGCGATCACTCGAGATAAATTCCATGAAGTGATGCTAGCGAGCGTGGGTTGAATCCAATACTCATAACTTATGAGCACTCATGAGTGTTGAGGCCATGTCCAACACCTTAGACCTCTACAACCAACTCATGACAGTCTTACTTTATATCTACTTCCAACATATGACTGACTATGGATAATTTGAATAATATGTAAAACAACATAAATATTCTGGAAGTCAAAACATGCAAAAGAAATAATAGTAAACGATTGACAAGTGATAGCAACACTTTACTCATAAATAAACACAACTTTTATTCATCATCAAATGTCAATTACATTTTACAAATTTCAAAATTATCTAACTACTAAAACTAATATCATCCTTCAGCCCTATGCTCCTAGCATGCTGGAGATGCTTAACCCTACCCAGTCCCTTCGTGAGGGGATCTGTCGGGTTCTCATCCGATGATACTCTCTTTTCCACGAGAAGTCCTTCTTCTATACGATGTCCGATGAAATGATATTTTCTGCCAAGGTCTCCAACGAAGTTCTTTAGCCACATAGCCTCTTTTGCCGACTCGCTTGCCGCTATATACTCTAATTCGCAAGTTGAATCAGCCACTGTCTCCTGCTTGGAACTTTTCCAAGAGATTGCTCCTCCATTTAAGGTAAAGACCCAGCCTGACTGAGAGCGGAAATTATCCCTATAAGTCTGGAAGCTAGCATCACTATACCCTACAACTCTCAAGTCATCACTCCCACCAAGGGTAAGGACCCAGTCCTTAGTCCCCTACAGGTACTTGAGAATGTTCTTTATCGCTGTCCAGTGAGCCTTACCAGGATTCCCCTGATACCTGCTAACCATGCTTAAAGCAAAGGCTACATCAGGACGAGTACAGGTTATAGCATGCATGATCGAGCCTACTGCCGAAGCATAGGGTATCCGACCCATTTATGCTATCTCATCCTCAGTACGCGGGCTCTGAGTCTTACTCAGTGTAGTGTTACTCTAGACGGGTAACTCTCCTTTCTTGGAATCTTGCATGCTGAATCTCTTCAACACCTTGTCCAAGTAGGTACTTTGACTAAGTCCAATTAGTCTTTTACTCTGGTTTCTCAAGATCCTTATCCCTAGAATATAGGCAGCTTCTCCTAGGTCCTTTATAGCACAACTCTTTCCAAGCCAGGACTTAACTTCCCGCAGAGTTGGGATGTCATTTCCTATGAGTAGTATGTCATCCACATACAGTACCAAAAAGCTAACTATACTCCCACTAGCTTTGACATATACACAAGATTCATCTTCACTCCTAGAGAAGCCAACCTTCTCATCAAAGCAAAGATTCCATCTGCGAGGTGCTTGCTTTAATCCATAGATGGATTTCTCAAGCTTACACACTCTATTAGGGTACTCTGTGCTGACAAAACCCTCTGGCTGATTCATGTAAACATCCTCAGCCAACTTTCCATTAAGGAAAGCGGTTTTGACATCCATTTGCCATATTTCATTGTCATGGAATGCATCTATGGCTAACAATACCCTAATAGACTTAATCTTGGCTACTAGAGAAAAGGTCTCATCATAATCCACTCCAGGATTTTGAGAGAAGCCCTTTGCTACCAGTCGAGCCTTATAAGTGTGTACATTACCATCCATGTCGGTCTTCTTCTTGAAGATCCATTTGCACCCTACAGTCTTACGACATGGCTCATTGTCAACCAAGTTCCAAACTTGATTGTCATACATGGATTATATCTCGCTATCCATTGCCTCTTTCCATTTAGCAGACTCAGGGCCTACCATGGCTTCCGCATAGCTTTTAGGCTCATCCAGACCTGGTAGTGTCTCATCACTAATAAGTGTCTAACCTTCTGCAGTAATATGGAAACCATAGTAATGCTCAGGTACATTCCTAACCCATGTGGAACACCTCAGAGGTACAACTGGAGGTATAATTGGGTCAAAATGAGATTCCTCCTCTAGTTGACTGCTAGGGTTTGAGGTTCCTTCACCACTTGACTCTTGAAGTTCTTCAAGGTCAATTAGCCTCCTACTGTCTCCTTCGCTTATGAACTCTCTCTCTCTCTCTCTCTCTCTCTCTCTCTCAAGACAGCCCTCCTTGCTACAAAGACCACATTCTCACTAGGTCTGTAGAAGAAGTAACCAAAGGATTTTTGTGGGTAACCGATGAAAATACACTTCTCGCTTTGAGGTTCGAGCTTGTCATGAGTCTTGCGTCTCACGAAAGCCTCGCAACCCCAAACCTTGATGTGGGCTAGATTAGGAACTTTTCCAGTCCACATCTTGTGAGGTGTTTCGGCAAACTTCTTTGTAGTGACCAGATTAAGGATATGGGTGGCAGTCTCTAAGGCATACCCCCAAAATGAGATTGGTAGCGTAGCTCGACTCATCATGGAACGAACCATATCCAACAAGGTTCGATTACACCTCTCAGCTACACCATTCAACTGTGGTGTCCTGGGAGATGTCAATTGTGAGACAATCCCACATTCCCTTAGATAGTCGAGGAACTCAGTACTAAGATACTCACCACCACAATCGGATCGAAGCATCTTAATGTTCCTGCCCAATTGATTCTCGGCTTCTTGTTTAAAATCTTTAAACCTTTCAAAAGTCTCTGACTTATGCTTGATTAAGTAGACATATCCATATCTACTATAATCATCTGTAAAAGTCACATAATAACGATTAGCATCCCTTGTGGCATGTTTGAAGGGTCCACACACATCCGTGTGTATAAGATCCAACAAACCTTCACCCCTCTCACAAGAACCAGTGAATGGTGACTTTGTTATTTTTCCAAGTAAGCATGATTCGCAACTATCATCTGACTTTAGGTCAAATGACTCCAAGACTCCATCCTTTGGAGTTGGCCTATGCGTTTCTTGCTTATATGTCCAAGACGAAAATGCCATAATGATGCTTTATCCAATTTATTATTAGTAGTAGAATCAGTACAAAATACATTATTTCCTAAGTTATCTACAACAGACACAGCTTCATACACACCATCACAAGGTAATTCTTTAAAATAAAACACATTATTAAGGAAAGCATTTATTCCACCAGTTTCATTATCAAAAGAAAAGATAAAACCTTGTTTAGCCAAAGCATGAAAGGAAATAACATTTCTTGCCATTTCTGGAGAATAACAACATTTATTCAAATCTAAATTAAATCCACTACTAAGCAACAAAGTATAAACTCCAATCTTGGTGACAGGAGAAACTTTCCTATTTGCCATGATCAAGTTTATCTTTCCATGCTCCACATTCTCACTTCTTCTTACTCCCTGCAATTCAGAACAAATATGAATACCGCAACTGGTATCAAGTACCCAAGAGTTAGAATAGATTGAATTATTAGATGAGATAGTGTAAATACCTGCATGGTTGGGTTTAACCTTCCCATCCTTCACGTCTTGCTAGTACTTTGGGCAGTTACGCTTCCAGTGCGCCATTTCGTGGTAGTAGAAGCACTCAGCCTCTTTGCAATTAGAAGAAGGTGTAACGAAACCTTTCTTGGTTCCGCTAGAAGAGGATCCATCAAGGGTCTTACCCTTGGTACCCTTCGAAGGGTTATTTCTCTTCTTCCCTCTACCTTTCCCGATTGACAGGACAGGTGCTGATTTTGGAGTACTAGCAAGAGTGGTCACAACCGACTTTCCTTTAAGACCTGATTCTGCAGTATTTAGGAGTCCCTGAAGTTTGCTAAGTGTAACTTCCTCCTTATTCATGTGGTATTTCATGTGGAATTGATCATAACACGAAGGTAAGGAATGCAAAATAATATCTATTGCTAACTCCTCATGGAAGTTCACATTCAACTTCATCAATCTATCTACATACCTTTGCATTTTCTGCATGTGGCTTGTGATGGGTTCGCCATCTTTCATCCGGGTTGTGATCATAGAGGAGATGATTTCATATCGCTCTTGACGAGCACTCTAATGGTAGCGGTCTATCAAATCCTGGTGCATCTCAAAAGGATAGTAGTCCTCATAGGACTTTTGGAGCTCGGTTGTCATGTGGCCATCATGATGCATGCCACTTTGGTTGCATCTCTTTCATGTGCCTCATATTCAGCAAACTCCTCAGGAGTAGCAGTTGGCTCAGGCACCTTGAGCTCCTTGTCAAGAACATATTCCTTGTTCTCGTAACGAGTGACCATCCTTATGTTTCTGATCTAGTCAGTAAAGTTGGATCCATCAAAGATGACTCTCCCACAAAGGTTCATAAGAGAGAAGAAGCCAGTAGGGTTTGAGCCAGGAGTAACATTGTTGGAAGACATCTAAAAGGAAGAAAGTAAGTTTAGTTTAGACATAGGGATAGTTCTTAATAAAACACCCAAATGTAATATTAAGGCTAGGATCCAATCACAATATATTATAACCTAGAAGAGGGATGTCGTAATCCAAGTTATAACATATTTGAAAGGTAGGTGAATGACGATTCACCAATTTTCACCATGAAAACGAAATATAAATTATTAGGTTTTATTTGGCTTTTAGAAATTCCTAGATTCTTTGAGATTCATTGAACTGGGATACCGAGTGTGCCCTTCATGTTTTGTGACTGGGATACCGAGGATCACAAAACAAGGTGTGAAGTAACCATGCAAATTACTTGGTACCCTTAATGTTTTTCACTTAATCGTTGTGCCGGTAAACCACACGCTCCTTCCGACCTCATGAAAAACCTTAAGTCACCCTTTTCCTTCCTTGTTAAGTCCAAGTTAGTGTGCCGGTAAACCACACACGCTCCACCAACGACTTAAACAAGGTGCAAAGTGTAATTTCATGGATTAGCACCTTATTCACATTTTTCCTAAAGTAACTAAGATTGGGAATTTATAAAACATTTAGTTACTTTATAATTATCATTATACTTTTAATGAGAATTTATAAGTCCTTGTCTTACCCGTTCGGCTAACGACCCTCCACCAATCAAGCAAGCGGTGGGTGAGAGTAGACACCCATTAAGTTGCCATTTTATAGGCAACAACCTTATACCCACCTTATAGACCGGCTTTGTGAATGAGACGTACTAGGGGTAAGACGACTTTGTTCTTATACATATATATAATTATTAAATCATAATACTATAAGTATAAGGGTTGAATTATTAATTTTTTTAATTTTTTAAAATTCTAAGTGTTGGAACTAAAGTTTTAATCAAGACTTTACTTGTTCCAAAACTTGAGGGCAAGTTTTGTAAACTTTCAAAACTTTTCATTTCTTGTAGCTTATGAGTTTATTAGGGTATTTAAAAATGAAGACTCTTCATTTTATAACCCACGAGTTCTTTTAATGGTTTTAAAGCAAAGTGACTTTTGGTTTTCCATTACTAGAGGACAAGTTATGGACTCCATTAAAACATATAAAGATCATGAATTAATCTACCACATAGGTTACAAATAATTCCTATGATCATCTAAACATCATAAGATCAAGAACATGAATATGAATACTTTCATGAATCAAAAATTACACTTAAAACTTGTAATTTTGATAACTTGTTGTTGTAAATGGATTAGCATAAACATTAATCCATCTAAAACATGTTTACAAAAACCAAAACAATTTAGGGTAATGTTTCTAGTCCATTTCCAGCAACTAAAATCGAAGTTCTGAAAACTACAGCTTCTACTCGTCGAGTGCATGAACTGACTCGGCGAGTAGCTTGCATTTGGTCATGGACTCATCGAGTCCCCCCATGGACTCGGCGAGTTCATACGGGCAAAAAGCAGAAAACTCGATTTTTTTCAAGCAGTTTACACAAAAATCAAACCAGCAAGCCTAGGCTCTGATACCACTGAAGGGTTTTGAGCATTCTAACACTTCCTAAGTGTACATGCAACCCTAATAACCTTGGATCTATGTTTGTCTAATTATCATGCAAAGTTGATTTCCAAGGCTATGATCCTATCTAGCATACATGGGGAACAATTTTAACTTAAATAATAGATAGAACTACATACCTTGTTGTTGTAGGTGTTCTTTGAAACCTTGTGAGCCTAGAACCCCAAGTGTGATGCCTCAATTGCTTCACACAACACCAAATGCTATGGAGTAAACTTGGATAGAATGCATAACACTAAAAAATCAGCTCTAACCCTCAAGTATCTTGTCTAACCGATTTTGGGAGAACACATGAGCTTTATATAGTGTTGACACATCTAGGGTTACACCCTAATGTGTCATGACTCTTCATTTCCATGACCCATGGGTTTGTAACTCCCATGGAGCCTCCATGGACCATCCAATAGGTTTAACCCAACTTGATTATCCATGGAGCCTCTTAGCCCACTATATAAGTTATGGATGATTTACATAATCAACCCATACATTTAATTAGTTATCTTTTGATTAATTCTAAATTAATTCTTGATCAAACTAATTAAATAATATTATTAATATATTATAACTTATAATATATTAATAAACCATAAGTGTTATTTTTCTCTCATTTAGTTTATCCAATTGCATGGTGTCATGCAACCCAAATGGACCATGCCGGGTCGGGTCAAGTATTTACCAGAAATAGTTATCGACTTAGACACCTTATCCAACATCCGATCCATGAGAGCATTTCGGCTGAGAATCTTGCCGACATCTACATACTATAGGTAGTAGCACGACACATAGTGCCAGCCTCTGTGATCTCTGACAGAGATTTGCGGTTCACTTCCAGGTTTTGGCAGAAGTTTCACGACGAGTTGGGAAACCATCTGCACTTTAGCACTGCTTTTCACCCGCAGACGGATGGTCAGAGCGAGCGGACCATCCATACATTAGAGGATATGTTGCAGGATACATTTTAGACTTTGGTGGTAGCTGGGATACCTACCTTACCTTGGCAGAGTTTTCCTACAATAATAGCTATCATGTGAGTATTGACGGTCCTCTCTTCGAGATGTTATATGGGAGGAAGTGCAGGACCCCGATATGTTGGGGTGAGGTTGGGTAGAGGGTCATGAGGAGTAGTGAAGTGGTACTCAAGGAAATAGAGAGCATCCAGTAGGTTCGAAGCAGGCTTCAAACTGCTCAAAGTCAGCAAAAAAGTTATACCGACAAGCGTCGTTCAGACTTGGAGTTCCAGGTAAGGGATATGGTCCTCTTAAAGGTTTCACCTTGGAAAGGTTTCATACGGTTAAGGAAGCGAGGCAAGTTGGGCCCCAAGTACATCGTTCCTTTTAGTGTTGCAGCCCAAGTGGGCAAGGTGGCATATAGGCTCGATCTACCAGCCGAGCTTAGCCAGATCCACAATACCTTTCATGTCTCCCAGCTGCGGAAGTGTCTGGTAGATGACTCCGGTGGTACCTCTAGAGGATATTCAGGTGGAAGACAGCCTGAACTACATCGTGCGCCCGGTAACCATCCTTGACTGGAAGACGAAAGACCCTAAGGAACAAGAAGGTCGAGTTGGTGAAGGTGCAATGGCAGCACCGGAAGGGCTCAGAATGGACGTGGGAGTCAGATGACGAGATGAGGGAAAATTACCCCGAGTTATTCCCGGCAGCAGCGGTAGACCTCGAGGACGAAGTCTAATTCAAGAGGGGGAGATTTGTAACCTTCAGAATTTATAAGGTACTATTTTATATATTCACATAAGGTTAATAGTTTTAAAAGCGTTCGGCTTAGACCTCTGGGCCCTTGTAAGTGGGCTGGGGAAACACCGTACGCAGAGCGTACCTTGCCATGTACGCTCAACGTACTCACGAGGCTGGAACACGAAAGGCATGCACGTATGCCCAACGTACCAGGATTACGCGCAACATACGTGTATAGATTCTAAAATGCTAAAATTTAAGGTTTGATCCCTATATAAAGAACCTTATGCCTTTGGTTCAACTTCCCTCTCACCCTTAGACAACCACCACGAAAACCCTAGCTCATATTTTTGTGTCTTTGTGATTTGGATGCCATTCGAGAGTATTTTAGTGTTTCTTTAGTGTTTGGAGGAGAAAGAAGTTTGAAGAAGGAGCAATGATTCAAAGGAAGCTTGTAGATCTAGGAGATTAGCACCATTTCTGACTCACTTGAGGTATCCAGCTTCAAACTTGATCATTGCATGTTTAGATTTGATTTTGGGTGTTTTATGTCACTTTTGGACTCCATTGTTGTGGATGCTTGAGTCTTGATAGTTTCAAAACATAAGAGTTGTCCTTTTAGGCTCTTAGAATCACCTAGAGTAATAAAAATCAGACCTTGATGGTTAAGCCACAACCATGCAATTGTTTGAAGGTCACAAATTTGGGTTATGGACCAAAAATCATGTTTTGATCCCAACCATGCATGCAAGCACATATAGTTTGTGAATTTATGGACTAGGAAGCCTCAAAGGACCTGGATCTACATTCTCGATATAAGTAATTAATGGATTAAGTCACAAATGAAGCCCCAAGGAAGCTGGCCGACAGTATGCAGCGCGTACTAGGTCAACTTCCCGTTATAGTCAAGGCCAACGTACATTGGGCGTACGCCGCATGTACACATGCAGAGTAGAGGACATGGGCTTTTGGGCCTTCGAAGTTTGGGCTTGGATAATTGGGACTCATGGCCCACTATGGAGCAGAGTTTCTGGGCCTAGAACTGAGACTTGAAGTATTGGGCCTTTTGAGCCATATTGGGCCACTTGAACTATGTATTTTGGGACAAAAGATTTATTGGGTTTGTGAAAAGGCCCATTTGAAGAATTAGGCGCAATTTAGAAAATTGGGCCATTAGTGGGCCAATAGTGGGCTGAAAAAATAAGATGAAATTGGGTCGTGCATATGGCCCAAAATTAAACCAAGGGGTAAAATGTTCATTTAACCCTAAGGAGTATTATGGATTTTGATTAAGTATTGTTATGTTAATGTTATCTGGGGAGTCATCAGAGCAGCTGTTAGAGATGCCTTCCGGTGATTTTCGACATTCAACTTTACGAGGTGAGTTACCTTCCAATAGAAGTGGGTTTAAGGCGATAATGCGGGCCCACTAGTAGGAGTGATTATAGATGATTGTCTTCATGATAATTATCCGGTTTTCCACTATCTATTATGTGATATGTGCTAGTATGATATGATATTATGTGATAGTGTTAGTAAGGGGAATAGTCCCCATATTTGGTCGATAGGGCCAAGGGGTGGGTCGGGCACCCCGGTATGACTGACAGTATGATTATGTTATGCTTTTATGTAGTAGTAGTAGGGGTGAAATAGTCCCCGTAACCGGTTAAGATAAACCAGAGGGGTAGGTTGGACACCCCAGTTTGTCTGACAGGAGTAGGTTAGGCACCCCGGTATGCCTAACAGTGGTAGGTTGAGCACCCCGGTATGCTCAGCAGGGTAGGTCGGGCACCCAAATATGCCTGACAGTATATGTTATGTATTGTATGTTGTATGATGGGGGAACTCACTAAGCTTTGTGCTTACAGCCTTCAATTTTATTTTTAGGTACCTCTTCATCAATAGGGAAGGAGCCAACACGGTAGTAGCACATCACACACACATGATTTCCGCATTATGTGATTATTGGGATTGTACTCTGACATTATGACTGATTTATGATATGGATTTGAGACATGTGCCTATAGTTTTATGAAATGATGTGACTTGATGATGTTTTCTTATAAATGTTTTCTAAATTGTTATATCAAAAATGAAATTTTTGGTCTTGAAAATTGGGATGTTATACCATATCCTAGTATAAGTAGTGAAGTTAGTTGCTTAACTGTGTTATAAAGCAATATTACATCATAGTATGTGATTGATTGTTATCTTGATTATAGATAGATAATTCTTAGATCTATTCATTCATAGTCTTGATATATCTTAAAATCTATTTGGTGTACTTAACTTGCATGATCATTAGGGTTAATGTTCATAATCTAACTTGCACTAGTTAGTCTGATCATGATAACTAGTGACTTCTAATTTGGTAACCAACATAAGTAATCCATTGCTTGAAGTTAAACATAGGAAAAGGGGATTCGAAGCTAAACAAAAGTATCTTTTAATTCTTGATCAAAACTCATTTTCTAGTTGTTTGCTTTAGTTTAAAGTGTTTTTTTAGTAGATTGCTTTAATTAAGTGTTTTTGAACTTGAAAAATAAGATAAAAACCCTGCATCAAAGTTTATTTGAGTTAGTTTAGTTATTAGTATTATTTTATTAATTAAAATTTTGTTTCCTGTGTTTGACTCTTACTCTAATTTACTTTTGTGCGACTAGGTACACTGCCTATTATGTTTTAGCTTAGTTGAATAGATAGGATATAAATTTTAAACTTTTCTTTTATAACACATTACATTTATCATGCGAATTATGGTCAAATGAATTCTAAAGTCCTATCCAACTGGATCTTTGGAAATGCAATTCTTATTCGTGAATATGATCACAATATGATATCTCTTTAAAATATTTGAATCCACCTTTTAAACTTTTGTCAACATACCAGTTTCATATATTTCATGAATTTTCTTTTGAATACAATACATATGAAGTGTTCTACAATTAAATGAGTCAAAATAATCTCATGAAATTTGTATAAATAGTTTTTGAATCATAAGACCATAAACTAAACATTTTGAGGGAACAAGATATATTTTGATCCAATGAATAGTACCAAGGGCCCGATATTCATGATCAAATTGTTTCTCCTTGTTTTAGCCCATTTACTCCTTTACAATCATTGCATATTCTTACAAATGTCAGTAATTTATCCTTTTAGTAAAATACTAAAGATTTGAAACTAATGTTCCAATGGTGTTACAAATTTATATATCCGACTATAGACTAAACGTTCGTGAGAATGAGTTATCATTTGATCCTATAGATAGTAGCACTGGATTATAATCCATGATCAAATTATATGTTATTCTTTATTCTTATCCATCAGACAAAATGGGGCTTTAATGCTTTCTAAGTCATTTTCTTATTTTGGAAACCATAACTTATGATAACATGTCTCAAAATAAACCTTCATATTATCCTTGACGTTTGGAGCCATATTAGGTATATTACCTCTAATCATATGGGCAACTGACTTTCTTCCTTTTTGACACTTCTGTTCATAATTGTGAATATGGGTGCATTTGATGTTGGAGTTTCTATAATTGGCCTATATCTGTTCCAAAGGGTCTCTATATGTCATTCAACTCCTTAATAGACATTTTCAAAAATTTCATATCAAAATAAGAGTAAACTGGTTATATGTACACTATTAAAAAGGTAACGAAGTTTCAAAAGTGTACAAAAAAGACCATTGTTGTTTTTTTTGTACACAAAATACCATTGTTGTTTTTTAGTACCAAAAATACCATTAATGTTACTATTTGTACACAGAATACCAACAAAATACACATGTGTTCAACTAAAACATTGTGGTAACCAGGTACTTTAGGTAAATGGGATGAGATGAGCGTAATCAGCAAGTGATTGTTTAATTTTTGTTGAAATTGTTGGAAAATATCTTACTTCCACCGTATGATCATCCGAACAAGATTACGGGTGATGCTTCGGCTGATAAATTTTTCTTCAAATCGGTGATGAGAAGAGCGTAATCAACAAGTGCTTGTTCGACTGTTAGGTAGGCTAAAGTAGAAGCATTCTTGTATGCCTCTTTCTGGCTTCCATATGGCATCGATTCATCATAATATCGATGCTAGATCAAATCACGCAGCTTTTGATAAAATTGTATTATTAAAGGTCTGCAAGTGAACAAATTAATATAGAGTAGAGTGATTAGGGATTTTACTTCGGGGAAGATGACCATGGCACCAAAACGAGGGGCGAGTTCCCAAACGAAGTCGGTGTTGGCAGCGAACCATTCGATGTCGCCTTCGTTGCCGCAATAAAGGAAGATTGGGCCCAAACGACTAGGGCATGGGCCCACCCAGTGATCGGAGTTGATGAGATAACGTTGTTGGAACTTGGGAAGATCATTGAAACTGAAATGATCAAGAGTCTGATCAAAGTATCGTGTCTCGTAAGATTACTTCGGCTGAACAAGAATTTTTGGGTTTTGAGAAGCCGTGGGGATTTGCCGAGAAACGGAGGTGGCCAGTGAGATTCCGGCGTTGATGAAAGTAAGCAGATGATTAGGAGGAAGAATAAGAAAAAAGGTTTTGCCATGGTGGTGGAGGGTGGCGATGAACAACAGTAGTGGCCGAAGTGAAGTGGAGGGTTTTTTATAAAAAAGTAGCTAAATTTCCTTTACATTCAAAGAAGGAAAAATGACTTAAAAAGGTAACGAAGTTTCAAAAATGTACAAAAAAGACCATTGTTTTTTTTTGTACACAAAATACCATTTTACCGGCTATTGTAGGTTACCCACAAGGTATTATTTGAACATATGTGTACTTCATTGGTATTTTGTGTATAAAAAATATACTTTAATGGTATTTTAAGTACTAAAAATAAAATAATGGTATTTTTTGTATATTTTTGAAACTTCATTACCTTTTTAAGTCATTATCCCTAGTTGATTACAATAGTTAACTCCGAACAAAATGAAATTCCATTTCACTTTAATATGCTTCTTTCATAAGTATTCTTAACAATTTTGGAATGTAGCGGATAATGGAATCTTAGGAAGAACTTTATCTAAGACATGATCTTTCTATTTATAAATGAGAACTATTCCCAGAATTCAAATTTAATCATCCTTCCAGCTAATCCTTTTGATAGATCTTATAGCAATAGATTTTAGTGGATTATCTTGTTGATACCATTCAATACTAATTCCATTATGTTTGTTTTATTGATCCTTTAAATAGTTTTTTCAACCCTAATTCATTATTTACTAAGGTTAGAATCCATATTTGACTTCAAGATGGGTAGAGGGTTGTTGTCTACACAACACGAAGTTATTGTGGTCTAACAAATAAGATGGTGAACCAATCTTGCAAAAACATGTGATCTTTGATTTGTTACAAATCTCAAATTGATGTGTTGGTTAACTACATACACTCCATGAACAAAACACAATCACAAGTGCCATATTATCTTATTCTTACTTCTCAAATTTATGTGTCAGTTACCCACACACGCTCTATAAATATACAATAAGAAATAATGTTCATTATTCATGGATCAACAATTATTCACATTTTCCTAAAATAACTACGAACATGAATTTTGTTTTTAGTAACTTTATATGCTATACTTCTAATGAGACATTGTCTTATCAAATCCTTTCGGCTAATGAATCCACCACACAAAGAAGCGGTGAGTAAAAAGGACACTTATTCAATGGTCATTTTAGAGGTTGTTTCCTTATACCTCTATTGTAACATGACTTCATGAATGAGGTGTACTCTAGATTATACTAATGATCTTTTAATTAAACATGCAAGGACACATGTTGTATTTTTATTTTACATATAGTAATCATATCACATATATAAATTCTTTTGGTTATTGCATATTCTTTTATAAACTTTATAATTATGTGTAAGTTAAGTTTTAAACAATTAAAATTGTATGATTTAAACATATTATCTTTAATTAATTTTAAATCATTATCTATAATTTCATATCACTTAGGCATATTTATCCCTGTAGTTTAATAATCCAATTTTAACATATTAAAATAATATTTAAAACTAAAGATAAACCCTAAAATTTGAAGTTATAGCAAAAATCCCAAAATTGCAAAATCAGTAGAAAGCGTGCCACGTCTAAATCTGGGCTCCCTGTGCCCTGCGACTAGTGGTTACCTCCGATTTTTCTCAGTTTTTTAAGTAGTTCTCATAACTAAAACATAATGTCTCTGATACCACTTTTGAGTTTTTCTATGCATCTTTACACTAGATTTAGGCAACGAAAGCATTCAAATATAATCAAAAGTATACATACACCCTATATCTAGGTTTTACTATTACGACAATCTACTTTGAAAATTCTGAAATTAAACTAACAAGAGGGATATAATTACTAACATTTAAACTATAATCGCATACACTTGTGATTTCTTTGAAGATCTTGATTTCCTTGCAATAACTTGGAAGGATTAGCACTCAAACTAGAATGCCTCTAATGACCCACACTCAAAAGTTTAAAACCCTAGAAAATTAAGGAGAGAGGAGAAACCACATGAGAAAATCGGATTATCTAATTGTAGGGAAGATTAGGAATGAAATTAATGATTACCAAAGGGTATTTTTATAGCTAATATAACTTGTAGATAAAACTGATTTGAATCAATTAAATAATCAGATTTAATGCTGATTCAAATATTTACCTTATTTGTTATGTGGATTGATTCTGGACGGCTCCAAGAGCTCCCAAAACCCACCACACCATGAGGACTTCTAGAATGTTTCTTTTTGCTAAACTTTAAAATGATTAACATTCAATCACTGCACCTTTAATCAATTACTGATTAATTCTAATTTATTCAAATTAATTCAAAATTATTTTTGAACTACTTTCTAATTTCTAATTAATTTATCAAGCTATTATAAATTAAAACTATTTATCTCACCTCTTTCACACACACAAAAAAAAAAAAAAAAAAATCTCACACTCTTAACATTTTTCTAGATATTTCAACTTTTGAGGGCAACTCAAAAAGAACTTTGTTATTATTCCCAAAGTTATACCAATTTACTTACGACATTGGACATATATTTCCAACAAAAGACTTCATACCCCAACACCCCATTCTTCTTATTTTCATATTTCGGTCAACACCACCAATGAACACCATTATTATCCGGTCGTTTGAGATCTACAAATGAATTCCATTACCTCCCTAGGGTTTTCAGATCTCGGTGTTATCGTTTTTCATAGTAGAATGAATTGTCTCACATCAGCATTCGATAAGGCGTGAAAGAGTCGAACTTTAAAAAGTTTTTATCGTCCCTAAATGTCATATCGTAGTTCAATTTTATATTTTTATATACCCTTGTCTTGATTGACTAGCTAGTATTATCTTCTCCATGTAGTTGTGCAAAAATCTTAATACACTAATTAAACTACAATCAATGGTCCCATTTGTGAGTTTATTGACTTGAACCCTATATAAGAGTTTATGGTGGCCCAAGGGTGAATTAGGTAGGAACTCATGATTGAGAACATGCTAAACAAGAAAGGGTCTCCAATCATGATAGGTATGTTGAATGAAGATAAGTCTCCCTTAACTTTTGTTGTAACATAGTCCGGTTATCTCTTATTTCTTTTCGAGGGAAAGAAATAACATTTAAAGGTTAAGTTCGTTCTACATGGGGCATGATGTTACAACAAGACCACAAGATTAATAAGAATTAAATTACAATTTTTCACATGTTTGGAAATCTAAACGATTTTTTAACATGCTCATCATTTTGTGCATGAAACACAATATCGGCGTGACAAATATGACAAAAAATAGTATATCGTATTACGGTAAAACTTAAATTCAATAAAACATAAAATTACCTAAGTTTCGAACATACAACATGTGTTTCAAACATGTTTTTAAGTGTCAAACTTGTTCCAAACTTTTTGCAGTTATGAAATGCCCCATCTAAATGGGTACTATATATATATATATATATATATATATATATATATATATATATATATATATATATATATATATATATATATATATATATATATATATATATATATATATATATATATATATATATATATATATTGGAAAGAACTCTACTATATCTAATTATACACTACATATGGTGATATAATGAATATCCACATAATAAATGCTAAACCATGTTATCGAATTTGAAGGACATGTTCGAGACTTATATGATGAATTTCAAACATGTGTATCTATTAGAAAATCTAGTTTTCAAGAAAAATCTTAGAAGCTTTGTACATCTAAAGATAAAAAGAAATAGTAGAAAATGTACAAGTTATTTCACCTTTTAAAAAATTTGAGGTTGGATTTATAAAGCGTTCGAAAATGAGTTTCGAGAAACTGGCACAACAACCAACTTCACATCTTATATATATATTAGGGACCACTACATAACGAGTTCGAAATCCACAACTTTAAATATGTTTTGAATTTGTTAGACTGGTAGTCCATTTTTTTGAAATAATTAACACATTTTTCCATATTTATCAAAAAAAAATGTCAATGTGGTCACTCGGTACATATTAAGTGCTCTAAGCATCCAAGGAAAAAATAGGCAAGTGCACTAACATCTCATAACTAACGTATTGAATATAAATCATAATGTTTTGAGAATAAACAATATAATACTTATACTTGAACCTAAGCTCTAAGTTATTGATTCCACCATGCATTTGGCAAGAAAAATATGTGGTAACGAAGAAAGTAGTCGCCTTTTGATTCGATCCATGGATATCAAGAGCACCGTTAAATCCACATGATCCAAGCAAACATCGTATACCATAAGATGGTTTATACAAAATCATTTGGTACGAACTTTAAGATGACATGTTGATAAAATATAATTAAACAAAATGTTGTAATTATTAAAAACTTTCATCGCCCATTATTTAAAAAAAAATGATATCAAACATAATCAAACCCTCAATTTATGAGACCATAAAGAATTCGGTAAATTATAACTTTGTCCTTTATTTTGAGAAACTTATAAAGATGGAATAGCAATAATAAAGAATCAAAGAAATTGGATTCACTTTATAAAAAAGTAAGATTTTTGGGGCCCAAGTCGGAAAGAAATGTAAAGTTTAGGCAAAGTACAGTTGCTAAACAGCCGTATCGGTGATGTCACCATGTTACTATCCCTTTTAAGTAGGACTAGTTACAAATTTGATTATTAAAAAAAGAGACATTGCCTTATTATTATTATTATTATTATTATTATTATTATTATTATTATTATTATTATTATTAGGTTATAACACGTGGTTTCCAAGGTTGGTATGTAAAATTATTGTATAAACAAAAAATAATACTAAATGTTAGGGTGTTCAAAATATCCAAAGACCGAAAACCGAACCTAAAAACCGTACCGATTTTCAGGTTGATCAAACCGTATTTTTGAATTTTTCAGTTTGGTTAACCGAATCGGTAAAATCTTCGGCTTTTCGGTCTAGTTAAGGTTCATGTTTTTTGCTACGGACGGTTAACCGAAAAATCGAAACTTTATTTTCTATTTCTTAAAATATTGTTTATATTTTGTCATTTAAGTTAACATCAAATTATTTCTTAGAAATTTCCAATTATAATTAGTAATTGGTCATATTATTTATATTTTCCATTATAAATCAATAATGGTCATCATTAACATTTGTTATAAATATACATAGGTTGATATAAATTAAAATTATCATTTCATTTCATTACCATTTCATATAAATAACTAAATATTTGATTATCTTTTATCTATTACTTAAAAAAATATATTTTTGTATTAGTCGATATTATTTTCTATATTCCATGGATATTTGATAATTCATCCTAATTTCATTATTAATAATGGCAACAACATAATTAAATAAATTGTATGGATTATTCATTGATATTCATTCTTTTTTAGGAAATTTGTTATGGGGTTTAGTAATCTTAATAATTTTTTATTAATTAGTAATGGTTAATTGGTTAACCGGATAACCTAATCGAGAAAATAGATTAACTGAATACTGGTAACCTGATTTTTCAGTTTAGGTTTAAGTTCAAGAAATGAACAAACCGATAGTCTCGGTTAACCTTCCAAAATATATTTTCGGTTCAGTTAACCATTTATGAACACCCCTACTAAATGTCAACAAAAAAATATAGCTTATTTTGGATTGTAAGTATATCTGAATTAACGTGATAAATAAAATAAACATAATATTTTAATATAGATTTCGAAACACTTCTTTTATTACAATATTGTAAGTTTTATAGGTCAACTTACTATTTTTATCTAAAATCAATAATTTTTATAAAAATAACGTTATTTTTATTACACGGTTGATAAATAAAAATAATGTTGATAATTACAAAAATATAGTCATTGATAATAAATTTGTAGATACTACAAATTCTATAAAATTTGATGTTAATATTGTGCCTTTTAGTTACAGATTTTTGTTTCTATGCTTGGTATTAATAAAGTTGGCTCATATTTTTTCATTATAATGTGTCAGTAGTATTTTGTAAAATCAAAAATCAAAATAATAACATGTTAATAAATGTAACATGATGCAGATATACCTCTCATCCTTTATGTTTCACTTTCTAATGTGTTTAAAATATTAAATATATTTTCCCTTTTAATTTGTTAAATACTTAGTCATTAGCTATCTTTAAAAGTTAGAATTCAGATAGATTTTCAGAAGATAATAAATATAACATGTGTAGATAAAGTGCATAAAATAGAAATATACTTTACTCTATCTACTAATTTGTGTAATGTATGCCACAAAAACAAAAAGAGAGATGAAAACAAATTATTAACTAAGGTTATAGTGAATGCTGTATGTTACAAACATTCTCAAGAAAACCACTTATGGGCATGTTTCTTATTTGTCTTATTTATAAATTTATCAATTTAGATCATGCGCAACAACTATAGGAGCCACCAGTAATCTTGAAAAACCAACATAATTTTAAAAGAGGATTCAAATAAGTTAAATGTACCTAGGAAGAAAAAAAGGGGCAAAGTAACAAAATAGTTGTACTTTGAAAAAAAAATAGTTGTGTTTCATCTTCACCTAACCCTAGAAAAAGAAATATATGAAAACTTTATGTGTTTCCATCCAAGAATGAAACCTTAGAGAAAAAAAAAAAAACAAAGTGCATATGTTACAAATTTGACACATTATGTCATGCAACAATATCGATTATACAAGTGACAAACTTGCTTATCTAAAACTTATTCTAATTACATCTTTAGATGTACAACTATTAAGCAATTGAATGCAAACTTTTTTTTAATCATCTGCTAATAATTTTATTTTAAAATTTATATAATATTTGAGACTAATAAGAGCTCGCCTCTCGATAAAATTAGCAATATACTCCAATAAACACCAACATTATGCGTTTGTTGTCATCAAAAAAACTCCGGTAAAAAAAGATGAAACTTGGATCCTTACTTTTAACTATGAATTTGGAATAGCCAAGAACAAAAAAAAATCATTGTCCTCTAAAAATAGAATTTGAAAAAATAAAACTAATATGAATGATCTTCACCTCCAACTATGAAATTACATTGATATTATATCATTTAGATTCCATTATTGAATTTAATAACATGGTTTTGAGAAGTTATACCTGCACTCCTCTCATCAACAACTTTTTTCCAATTTGGAGGTGAAGACGAAGCTCTGCAAAAAAAACTACATTTAAATTATTAAACTTAGTCCTTATACTATAACAAAGGAAAATGTAATAAAAATTTATAATAGACAAGTAACTGAAAAGAACTGTATCAAGTTATAATTTTGGTGATTTGATGAACAAATACAATCATGGTATAGGTGAGACATTTTCACAAACACCTGGTATGCTTGCCTGTTAATCACTGTTTTATCAAAAACAAACTTCGATAAATAATTACAAAACTAAACACGTACTATAATAATGAAAAGAAAAGAGAGAATGACTCTTCTTCTTTGGAAAATTTTGAAAAAATAAAAAGAAAAAAGAGAACGAATCATAATCCAATCGACCTCTAATTAGAAATAGGGATATGTTACCTTAATTAATTAATAATTTGGTGCTTCTTTTTTGTCTTTTTCAGTAGCGGTAAGATGCATGAGTAGGAAAACAAATCTCAAGTAAGAGAGACTAAGAAGGAAGTAATGGAAATCATGCGATGGTGGAAGAGATGTGGTGTTGTGGTATTGGCTGTAGTGTTTGGATATCAGTTTAGATCACCAGAGGCAGTGGTGGGGTGTAGCACAAGAGGTAAGATGATGGTGGTTCATTCAAATTTATATGGTTTTCATAGAGATAGCGAGAGAGTAAAAGGATTGTTATAGAAGGGGAGTCCTAGGGCATAGCGATAGACGAAAACCAAGATTATAGGAGTGGTTGTTGATAAGTTGATTTCAATAGTGATTTATTGAGATTGGGTTGAAGGTAAATCAATCCTGATTTTGTGGGGTAGATTGAAAATGTCCAACTTTAGAGAGTAGCAAATAGACTGTAGAACAATAACGTTTGCTGATTATTCGAGATACAAATTGATATGATCGAGACTCAAAATGAGCGGGAAATCATTATATACTTATAAACTATCATTTTTTCTTTCACCACGTTCATTTGAAACTCTCATTCATTTTTCCTTTCGCCACATTCATTTGAAACTCCCATGACTTTTCAATTTCTTTCTGATAATGATTATAAGTTGGTTAATAAGGTTAAATAAATATAACCTAAAGTGTAATCATATATAAACTAAATTTCAATATTAAAATAATATATTTTATTCTACTTATAAAGTTATGTTTTTAACTTTTAACATATTATGCTTATTTTATTAGGCATAATATGTTGTTGTATGTAAACCATTATCATTTTAAAGCTACAACTTTTGAACAATTTGTATAAAATACTTAAAGTGTTAATTTAAATATAACCTTACATGATCAACTTAAATATAAATTTTAGTTCAATTTAAACAACCTAAATAATATTTTGTAAATAGTTAAAAGTGGTAAATTGTAGTGTCTTTCTAATAATGAATATAAGTTGGTTAATAAGGTCAAATAAGTATCAAACCTAAAGTGTAATCATAAATAAACTAAATTTCAATATTAAAATAATATTTTTACTTCTCCTTATAAAGTTATGTCTTTAACTTTTAACATATTATATTTAATTTATTAGATTTAATATGTTGTTATATGTAAATCATTATTAATTTAAAGCTACAGCTTTTGAACAATTTGGACAAAATACTTAAATTGTTAATTTAAATATAACATTACATGGTCAACTTCAATATAAATTTTAGTTCCACTTAAAAAACTCAAACAATATTTTGTGAATAGTTAAAAATGATAAATTGTAGTGCTAAATGCAAAAATTAAATTGTAATATCAATTTAATTAAAATATTTTATAAATATATTTTTATAATCGTTAAAAGTTTCAAATAATTAGCTTAAAATAACTTACAATAACAATAGTTAAAAATAACTCTATATAAATGATTATATTGTTACATTTAAAATAAAAAAAATTGTTTGATATTTTAAATAATTACAACGATAGAAATTAAAATGTTAAACAAATAAATTTTAAAAAAATAATTAATAATAACTACAACTATAAATAATATTAAACTATATATTATATTTTATTTTATTCATGAGTAACCTGCGGGTAGAGGTCATTCAAAAGATTGAGAATATACAGTTTTAATAGATGTTTATATTATCATATAATTCAAAATAGAGTAAATTACATGGATAATCCCTAGGGTTTAGAGTAATCTACGTGTTTGGTCCCTGACTTATTTTTTTTAACTCGGAAGGTCCCTACTATTTGTTTTTGTTACGCACTTGGTCTCTGTCTTACCTAAAAAGACTATTTTTTCCTATTATTTTCTAATTTATTTAAATAAACACACCTCAACCCCACTCATTCACCTTACCTTACCTACCCTATAATTTTTTCCTATTTAAATAATAGTCTTTTTAGGTAATATATAGACCAATAACATAACAAAAACAAATAGTAGGGACAAAGCGCATAACAAAAACAAATAGTAAGGACCTTCCAAGTTTAAAAAATAAGTTAGGGACCAAGCGTGCAAATCACCCCAAACCATAGAGACCATTTATGTAATTTACTCTTCAAAAATAATTAATATATTATATCTCCTTAGTATACGAATTATTATATCAAATTTAACAATAACATTATTTTTATATTTAAAAAAAACATGTAGAGATTTTAGTTATATAAATGCTTCTGCGCAACGCGCGTGCATTCGCATAGTTAAAACATAGGTGAACAAAAAACTGCCAAGTGGCAAATAAGGGGTCTAAGAAGATGCCATGTGGCATGTTTAAGAGTCTTTTATTAGAAGAGAAGATCATTATTATTATTATTATTATTATTATTATTATTATTATTATTATTATTATTATTATTATTATATATACAACTTCATGTGTTTCCTACATCTATTGTGTCCTAGAAGTAAGGTTGTAGAACTCGCTACACGGCACCTGTTCGGTCGACTGCCGAGTAGTGAGTACTCGGGGAGTACTTAGATTTGAAAATTAATGTAGAAATATTGTTACGGAACTTATATATGTCAAAATCATAAGTTGATTGAAATATATAAGAAAATTAGATACATGTGAATACATAAAAATTGAAACACATAATGGTGTCACTTCGTGAATAATTACTGAAAACTTAAGATATATATGTAGTAATAATCACATGTATGTTTTTGTTAAATAATAAATCATTAAATATATTATATGTATTAATCATCAAGATGGCTGGATTTCACAATACTGCTCACTTCAGTAAATGGTCGTTCGGAAAGCATTCGGATTCTGTAACTCGCCTAAGTAAGGGCCGATTAGGGAGTACTCGGGCGAGTAATCAGCAAACTTAATGAGTTTTACAACACTGACTAGAATGTACCAACCAAAATTTAGTAAAAATTAACTTATTATTTAATCAAATAATGATAGATATTAAATGATTTCTATAGTTATATGTATATTAAATGATATCCATAATTATAATATAATTTTTAAGGAAACTAATTAAATTCATCCTTAATGTTAGCAATAATATTTTTTCAGAATGAATTCGCATCTAGGGTTTCATGTATGAGTTTGTGTTTTGTTCTCATTAATTCAAAATACAACAAAATTGACTAGAACATGGAGAACGAAAATGTATTCTATCAACTGCTGCCCTTCTTGGAGTACAGATAACAATCTATATGAAATTATCAATCTCTCAGCAATCAATTCTTGACCTCAGCAACCCAACCGTCTCAAAACGCAAACATTGGCATAGCTGAAGAAACATGGAGCATAATCAGATTCATGTCTAACAGCCACCTGTCGTGAAGACACTCATTCTCTCCTGACCATATGTGACATACATTATTTCTCTCTGTACGTTTCCTTGACTACCACAGGACCCCAGCCTCATATATTCGGATCGCAGATCCCCATAACCCAAACTTCTATACCACGTCATATTGAGGATCCTCCCCACAAAATACCCAGTTCTCCCTCACTTAGGGTTCGGAACATCGTCCATTAACATACCAACAGACCACACTACACACTAGCTCACCAAATGTATCATTCCCGACTCATGGAATGTACACACACCACTTGATGACCTTACAGATAATGACCAAATAACTCCAAGTATCCCGAATCTTAGATGAAAACCTCGGAATCCTCCCAATGTAACTGCGTTTAGTCTCACCCAAAACCTCATACCGATACATCACTGGACATCTCGACTATCCTGAATTAGTTAAGACCCTCAACCTGAAAATAATGAACTATCACACACACCTCATCTCCGATTCCTCAACCAACATTCCATCGTGTGAATTATCATAGAAGCAAGAGACCTCATTCTCACAGTCAATATACAATGTAAACAATGAGGGATGCCGCCCGATACACTCCTCTTGATTACCTGGAACTGTTGCTAAAATATGCCTTACTATACTCAACTAAGGCATACCATTGTCCTCATCCATCTCAGTCCCCACTGATGACTCTCTTACGGTATAAGAAATACCTCGCAGTAGACATACTACAAAATACTCTGGTGAAAATATCGCAACTATATGCTACCCCACGGGGTTTACCTCCAAAAATCTAAAATCGGAAGCTTGTTATCTCTTTCACTCGACACGGAAAGCGGAAATATTGTAATTCTCATCACCGAAAGTGACATCTCAACCATCGGCCGATCACTCAACCCAGACCACAATCTTCCACAATGTATCATCTCTGCTTCAGTCATGCTACTCCAACTGGTACCTCACCAGTCAAACCCCTCAGGGTCTAAACTTAATTTTCCTCGCAAGGTACACTCCATTGAAGCTCGACCAACATGGTCCTCTATCCCCACAATCTACCATATTTGCTCTCAGTCTGAACAACCATAGCAGGATAACCAGTAAAGATGGAATCACACTTTGCTACTAATCATGGTACCCGAACCATGTTAACTTCCCTCAATCTGCTACTTAGAACCTTTGGAACTCTCTTTGTTTCCAGTATGGGTCCTCTACTTTCAATAGTATGGTCCCATACTACCATCCACATATACCCATACTTTCCACACGGATCATCTCGGATTTCCTAAGTAGCTGCTCAACCTTCTCAATCAACCAATCCCATTACACATGCTCGCTCTCCATCGAATACTCACCTTTATACAACGTACTCATCGGGCTAAAGTTACTCCCTAGGCTCTCCTATGTTCTCACACTTCTCTGTCATCAGTTGCTAAAGAACTCCTCGCAATGTCAATTAGCTACTCTAGCTAATTCACATCATTCATGAGTTCTACAAAGCACAAAACAAGCAGCATTTGGGCATCAAATAACCTCCACCAGCACCTAAAACCACTCTAGCATACAACTCCACTTGCTATATTCACAACTCAAAAGGCATCACCTAACTCAGGCAATCCTACCTCTCGTGGGTATCTAACTACTTCCTTAGTAGATTCCTCAAATGCACATCTAGGTATCTCTCCTAGATTACTCCTCGACTCAAAGCTCTCTCTAAAACATTCCTGCTAGGTACTCCTACTCAACACATACATAGAGCAAATAGCATATAATATCAATCAATAGCATCCCCTAGGCTAAGGCATCATGAATTAGGCAACTCTAACTCTAAATTCCTGAAATACCTATCCTATCCTCTAGCATGCAACTCTAATATCTCATAAGTATCTTATCTCATAATATAAACAAGTAAGGGTATTTTAGGAAAATCACCGTTCGGGCTCTAGCTGATAGTACACACTGCTCCATCTCATTTTCTCTTGAAAGCTCTTACTCGTTTTTGAAATCATTTCTTTTTAGAAAACTCTCTCAAATCCTCAGTTTGAGTCCAGACATACCTGATATTACATTCGAATCCTTCAAACTAAGGCTCTGATACAAATTTGTAACACTCTAATATTTTCAAATATATTTTTTTATTTTTAAAACCATAAAAATCACAATCTCACATTTCTCAAAGCCCAAATATATAAGTTGTTGAAAACACAAATCAATAAAATCTTTCACATTATCCCAGAATCCTCAAAACAACATAAACTCTAGTTGGTGTGTACAATCAAACCGGCGCCTTCCTACGATCCTGAGATGTACCTGAAACACATTTTACACAAACACTGTAAGCATGAAGTTTAATGAGTTCCCCAAAATACCACACACAAATAATTAGCCTTTCATGGCTATACTCGATAAGGACCCTCCGGTCATGTGTATTAGTGAAAACCTTCCGGTCTCTCAGCTCGGGTTGGACCCTCCAGTCCGGTATCTTTGTGAAGACCCTCTGGTCCCTCAAAGACAAAATAACTCAATACGACATGAAATAATATACAACATAAATCACAAAGACAGAATGCATAATATATCACATAACTCGGTATAAGCACATAAGACCCTCCGGTCGCACAATGATTACCACATAGGTAAGTATAGTGAGAAGACTCACCTCGCCTAGTAAAGCAATATATCCCACACTCGAACTGCTGGTCTAGACTCCACCTCTCCATGGTCTCTAAAATCCACAGCTTGACCAAAACCCTAAAGTGAGCACAAGTTAATAGTCAAAGCTGGCCCAACTCGTTGAGTGCAACTCGTGAACTCTTCGAGTTCCTCAGAGCTTAGTAAATAACAAAAACCTGATTCAACTCGCCGAGTTGCTAGCTAACTCGTCGAGTCCATGCAAAGTCCACAAGGCCCAAAAGAGTCACCTTGTGTGATCTAGGAGGCCCATGTTTCATGGATTGAACATCTTTAAGCCCAAGAAATCCAATAAGGCTCATATAGATGGATCTTATTTCTTTTATGAAGAAATTGGACACTAGAAGAGGATCTGTTCCTCTTATCTGGAAAGAAAGTATGGAAGAGACTAGTATTTCAAATATCTACTAGATAGAACTCATACTTTTCATATAACACTCAAGTACTTGGTACTTAAATGTTAAATTTATATATGTAAATGGTTTGCAGATATTTATAGAAGAGTAACTAGTTAAGCGCAATCAAGCTGAAAGTATACTTTCGGAGTTTAGTTTATTAATTATACTAGGAACATAGTGTAGTTGTAGTATAAAACAATGTTTGTTTTGGAACAATGTATGTTTTAAATTTAGCTTGTCTAAATGTCTCAGTTAATTTATGAATGATTGACTATTTACTTAAATCGCTTTTCAGAACGATCACCTTTATATTTGGAAATGATTAAAATTATTTTTATGAGACTAGATACCTTAATAAGAATTATGAAGTAAATATCAGTATTTTATAAATAATAAGTTCTATATAGAAAAAATAATTTTTGACTTAAACATATTTTAAATCAAACTCATCTTTGATATTTCTAATTAACATGTGATACTAAAGGGTCACACTAACAACACTTGACATAATTGAATATTTGTTAGAAATTGATTTTAATAAATATTCGATAAACTCTTATAATTAACTGGAAATTATTTATTTCTAGAAAATAATAATTTTCATTAGTAATTAAGATTACATAATTCATATGGTATGAAATAATAAATATTGTACAATATTTTGGACTAGATAAATTCTTTTGTTTTTTTACTAAAAAGCTAAAGTTTATATTTTATAAACTTGGTTTATAAAATATAAAAGGATTTTGTCTTCTTTTGCCTTTATAATTTCGAAATATGGCTAGACAAAAGAGAGTATGGGCTCTTCATATGTTTAATGAAAATAACACTCCTCTAAAAAGACAAACATGGACAATATGATTAAAATAAGGAGTGATGGTCTTTTGATTAATTTATTCAAAAGAAATGCATGGCTTAAATCATGGGGAACATATAGGCTTTAGGGGTATGGGTTCAAAAAGTGTTAAGAACTTATGGACCAAAGATTTTCTATATAAAGTAAGTCTTTCATTCTCTTCTCTTAACCCATGCAAAAATTCAAAATTTGTTCTCTTCATCTCACTCTCTCTAGTTTTGTTTAGAACACATGAAGATTACTTGCTTCTTGATGCGCTCTTTACATTCTTATTTTGATAAGAACATAAAGCTTAAGAGTCTTAAGAGTTTTATACAAAAGAACTAGCATTCTACATCAACTTGATATATTGTTGCTGTCTTTAAAGTTCATCATTTTCCATCAATTTCCAAGCCTCTCAAAAGGACCTAAAGACCTACAAAGGTTGTAATTTTCTCCATATTCTTCTTTGGTGCTTGTTTTCTTTCCAAACTTTGCAAGAAGATCCTTGGTGGGTTGTAAACCTGTATTATTTTATTCAAATTATCAAGCCTTCCATTGCCTAAGTTTTATGTTTTTTAAACTAATTTTTGAATAAAACCCAACACTCAACACCTAGCATTATCATCACAAAGTTTTTATAACACCATAATAGCCTTCTAATATTAATTCATTAATCTAAGTTCGAAGTACACGTTAAATATCCTATTATAGATCATAGAAGTCAGAGGGAATAAAAGGAATAAACCAGACTCGAGACACAAACACAACACAAAGCTGAAAACGTGTCCGGGTAGCAAATTCATCACATTCCTCTATAGAACGCGTCGTGAAACCTGGGATAGAAAACAAAATCCAATTTTTGTTTCTCATTTGGCCATCCCACTTTCAAAGGAACTTCAAAAACACATCGAATGACTCAAATGAATTCAAACAAGGGTTATAACAACTCAAATTAACACAAGAAAGGATCTCTAATGGTTCATATCCTTATATTAAACATAAAATGAAAATATCATTTCAAAATTATAATTGGAAATCATATGAGAGTATGAAGTTCAAATTGAACCAATTCACTATGTGTGAATGGTAAATGCAACCAACAAAACTCAACATGATTTCTACAACTTAAAAACAAGCAATAGAGAAGTTATGAATCTTATTCACTCATCCATTGAACTCAAATCTGTATATGAACTTTATTGAAGCTCAACTTCTCACCAAAGCTTAATAAATACCAAATTCAAGCATAAACAACAAAGTAACATACATTTTTCGAAAAGGAAACATAATATAAGAATAAAAACACTTTGTAATATATTTTGATTCATTAACATTGGATCTATGATTCCTAAAATAAAAAACACCCAAACAATCATTGTGGACATTGGATTTGAACTAAGCATCAAGAAAATCACACCATAAGTCACAAATTGAAAAATAGATCATAGATTTGAGGTTAAATACATTCATTAGGCATGAAATTAAACTCAACACTAGATAACAAACACTAGATTTCGATTTCACTGTCTAAGGTTTGGAAAACCCTTCAAAACAACCCCAATAATCCAAATCTCATCATTATTAGCTAGTTAGAGCTTGGAGATGGATCATGGAGTGAAATTACAATATATGTTTCATGAAAATATCATAGATAGAAGAAGAATTTGAAAAGTAAAGATCCATACACTTGTTAACACGAATTTGAAGGGAAAAAGGAAGAAGAAATTACATCTAGATGTTAGATTGTGAAGAAATTTGACTAAGTTTCAAGTAGGAACTTCAATCATCATAGCTTAAGGGATTTGGGAAGTATAAATCAATCATGGGGAGAGAAATGGCTGATTTATGTGAATGGGGAAATAAGGAGGAATATGACTTCAAATAGACCCATCCTTGTTCACTTAGGCAACTACGATTCCTCATTATAAAAGCACTTTCAAAATGACTCCAAACTAACTAAGGTACTTTAATAACTTCCAAAATGGTCTCTCTCCACCCTATTCCTCACAAACTTAGTCGAAATCAACAAGTTAGTCAACCCTCAAGTCAAACCTGAGTTTCACCCGTTTGATGCAAATGGCCTTTCTAACAATATAATCTGCTTAGACATTAAAATCATATTATTTGAAAACATCAACTAATAACAAGATTATTATTATTACTATTATCTTTCTCATTTTACTGCATTTCAATTACTTAAATTATATATATATATATATATATATATATATATATATATATATATATATATGTGACAACCCGATATTTCAACTCTTTGTAGTGACCTAAAAAGTCAAGTATTGTAACCACTTTTGAGTTAATAAAATTAACTTTGATAATAAAATGTCCAAAAAGTTTCTATTTAAATTCTTCTATGTTTAAATGTCATTAAACCATGATCGTACGTAAAAAGAACGCCCAAATCCGACTTCGTATATTGATGTTATGATTTTTCCAAGTTCGGATTAGCAACAGACAACTAAAAACTCGAATCGGAGATCGAGCGACTTTTGGCCGGAATGACCTAAATGAGAATCGAAGGTCTCGACAATGGTATTTCAGCGGTAAAAAGTCTAGCAAAAACCGACGTCAGATAAAGAAGTTATGAATTTTTAAAGAAATTCGTTAATCACGTCATTTTAATAAATAAATAATAAAAATAATTTTGGAATTTGCCAACGGAATCTAAATGAACGTTGTAGATCATAGTCTCACCTTCGCGGGGATATAAAGAACGTCGAAAACGGAGTTCGTATGAAGGAGATATGAATTTTTGAAGTTTGATAATTAATTTATATATAATTTTTATTAAAAATTCTTGGTAATATCCGAAGGGGGAGTCAGCCTAGGGCCGAAGTACGCGCCGCGTACCCTCGTACGCCCCGCGTACTCAAGGCCAAGGCCTCGGATCGTCCACGTCGCCCTATGCGAAGCTACCGACCCGTCCCATCCGACCCGCCCCATCCGACCCGTCCCGTCCGAAGTGCGTAAGCGATGACGCACGGGTACGCGTTGCGTACGCCCGTACGCCCCGCGTATGGAGGCGGTTCAGCACCCCTATAAAAGGGATGCGAACCTTTCCGAAAATTTTGCTCATTCTCTCTCTTTCTCTCACGATCTTGCCTCGATTTCCGTGCCCGTTCAAACCCGAAGCTCTGGTCTTTTTGCTCAAGTCCCGAGGGTCGATTTTACTCCCGAGATTCCCGAGAATCCCGAGAAAAATCCGTTTCCCGAGATGAAACTCTGCCCGGTTTTCCATCTCGCTATCTTCAAACTTTCAAGTGAGTTCATACCCCTTAAATCAACCTTTGAAATGATTTTAAATGTTTAAATACTTTATGGGGAGGGGGGATACAAGTTAAATACTTATAGTTATTGCTTCAATCACATGTGATTGCATTAATCACATGTGATTAATAACTAGGAAACCAATGATTTTATCACTATTCAAACTGTTTATCAAACTGTTTTACTTCAAAATGTTTTACAAACTCTTTTACTTATCAAATGCTTTTATCTAAACTTTGTTTTACTACTTATAAATTGCATGCCCATATATGTATAGATGTATAAATAATGTTTAAAGGGCTTAGGAAAGCCACCTGTGCTATTTCCTTTTCCTCGATTTGGATGTGGTCTGGTGGAATTTCGGGTGACCATCCGAAGGTCGTTTCCATATTAATTATATATCAAATATACATATATAGACATAAAAGTACTCCCATATTCATACGTACTAGACACACCATTAGTAAGTTACCATTGGGGTAACACTGAATCATACTATTACAACTGCTAGATCAATGAGTCAGTTCATTCATGAGGCTATACTAGGAAGAGAATATATACAACTATACTATGAGAACATATACAACTATACTAGAACGAGAAACATTTCATTACATATACAAGAATACGATAACAATTGTGATCCACTGTATCGGAGCATGCCTTAAATGTCATGGCCTGAGTTGTAGCCAGAATTCTCTTGGAGGGAGAGCGTTGAGTTTGCGTATAGATCTATACTGGATTGACTATCCTACACCTTGCTGCTAGCTACAGCCGGACCTGCAGGTCTGCGGGTGCCAAACGTCATTCCGTTATTACGACCGTTCTTTATGTCGTTGTTATCAGTCGATAGTATGGTGCAATTATCACATTATACCTTAATATAAATCCGGTTTAAGGTAGTTAGTAGAGCAGTAGTTCCTATAAAACAAAACTACAGTACTACAATGATTTACCCATTATATTTTTAGTAATAACCTCACTTAAACTTTAATGTACAAACTATATTTTGTTAAAAGATAGTTACACTTGGTAAATTACACACTTTTACATCAAACGAGCATACAAAGGAGTTAAGCCTTGGTAGAAGGCTACTTTAATAGAAAATATAGGTTTTTCTGAGAGATTCAAACTTTTACAAACACTTACATACATGTTACAACTCATACTAGCGACAGGTTCAAACGTTTTAATAACAAACACCGACACTAAAACACTTATGAATTCACCAGCTTAATGCTGATAAACTCTTTCAAAATAACTTGTATTCTCAGGTCATCAGTAGACAGGTACCGATGCCAGCTTTTGAGAAAATGGAGCGCATTCAAGACTCATCATATTATTTTGATTCACATTATATTTTTGGTGTCTAAAAACTGTACAGAACACGTTTGTATTAAAATATATATATATTTAATGCAATGGATGATGTTGTTTGCTTATTTACAATTACTGTGTTGTGATACTTTACATGACGTCCTCCGCCCCAGAACGTTTCCGCCATTCTTGGTTTTGGGGTGTGACAATATATATATATATATATATATATATATATATATATATATATATATATATATATATATATATATATATATATATATATATATAAAATTAAAAGTTCTATTTTTACCAAAAATTTCAATACTCTAGCCCAAAAAATAGGATGTTACATAATCCATGTGGATATTTCTTCACAAAAAAAAACGCATATGGTTCTCTTGTTCGTTATAAGTGTCGTATGGTAGCTAATGGTTACAAGCAACAACATGGAATCGATTGTGATGAGACTTTTAACTCGATTATCAAACTGACTACCTTACATAGCGTCCTTAACTTGATAGTCTCTCAGAATTGGCTTTGTACAGTTGGGTGTGAAGAATCCTTTCCTTCATGGGTATCTTCAAGAGATTATATATATATATATATATATATATATATATATATATATATATATATATATATATATATATATATATATATATATATATATATGCACCAGACCTTTAGATCTCGAGACTTTCGGTGACCACACCATTCTACTATTTATAACACTCATTATATGGCCCCAAGCATGCCCCTTAGGGGTGGTATAATTGATTTGCTTAATATTATTTCCATATGGGTTTTCCAAATAGTCACTCCAACTCTTCACGATTTATATATTACTTGTAGCATGCCACCACATACCTTCTTTTATATGTGGATGATATCATCCTCACAACATCCTCTGTTGATTTTGTACAACAGTTTATCCCTCATTGTTAAGAACAACCAATATCCAATGAAAATTTTCGTGTAGATTCTAGTCTTTGACATTAAAAAATCAATTTTGATAATTAAACAAAAAAATAACGAATTTCGGATTTGCTAAATGAAGGTGTATAATTCTTGAGCAAACATATATGCTCAGCTACAATCCTCTTAGACACCAACAAGTCCAATTCAGAAGCTAAACATCATCGGTACCCCTATAGCCGACCTATCTTTATACCACAGTCTAGCTGACACTCTACTCAAGTAAACATTTACCAGGTCATACATTACCTTTACAGTCCAGTAGCTTTGTCAGTATATGCATGACTCCCGAGAGCCTAACCTTTATGTTCTCAAGTGTGTCCTCTGCTACATTTAAGTCACACTCACTTATGGATGATAATTGGGGTTGGCTAATAAGACACCCTATTTTACCATTTAGACAACCCTAATTAATGTTTGAAATATTTTTATTGGTTGAAATTGCATTGTTTTCCGAAAAAGATGATTACAAGAAGTTGATTATAGGTTGACTTTTTATAAAAATGATTATAGGGTGTCTAAAGGGTGTCTTATTAGCAGCACCCATGATAATTCCATGTATATCCAGATCTCATTACTAATTTAGACGATGACTGGGGGATGCCTAGCCAATCAAGATCTACATTAGGTTATCGTGTTTTTATGAGGCACAACTTTGTTTCATGGTCATCCAAACTTGAGGGTTTTATATCATGTTCCAGCTCGAAATCACAGTATCATAGGGTTATGAATGTTGTAACAGAAACAAGTTGGCTTCACAACCTCCTTTAGGAACTTCAGTGTACGATGAACAAGGCCATTATAGTATATTGTGACAATGCTAGTACAGTTTATATGTCTATAATTTGATACAATAGAGTATTGAGATCGACATACACTTTGTCGAGGAAAAGTCGCTTTGGTCCTTATGTAAGTTCTTCTTGTCCCTTTCAATTCACAGTTTACAGACATCTTCACGAAGGACTTTCCTTTATCTATTTTCAACGACTTCAGAGACAGTATGAACATTTGCAAACCTCCTGATCAACCTGATAAAGAATGTTAGTATATATTTATCATGAGGTTGTATTGTCCCATCTCATTTTTGTTTTGTTATACATCCCATGGGCTCATGTTTTTTTATTATATACTCTTATATCCTTATTATTTAAAAGTAAAAGAAATCTATTCATCATCAAACAATGTTTATTGTCCCTATCGGATGATATGCATATACCAGACTAAAACAAATTTTGTCACTTTTTTAATGATATGCATACCGGACTAAATCACATTGTTATCTTTGTAATGTTAATTATCAATATCAAAGAGTTAGTTCTTGTCACGTATATGTGGCAATATAGTCATAGTTTACAAACTTGGCTCATCGAACTAAAGATGAAATTGACAAATTTTATCTATTTTCCAAAATAATCATTATTTTTGAAATGGGGTATTTTGGATTTTGGATAGTATACTATATGTATTTTCTTCTACTTGTCGTCGAACATTTATAAGAAGTTCTCTCCACCTACTTAAATTCCAAATGTTATTATTATCGTTTTTCAATTAAATGACATCTTCCTAATACATACAGATCTTTTTATCACATGTCACATTTTTATTTATTTTGTCACATGTAATTTTATGGTTATTTTAAATTAATTTATTCCACATGTCATTTTATGATTTTTTTTTTCATTTTATTAAATTGTAGATAGGATTTATATTCAATAATAAATGCATATCAAATCTATTAATGAACTTTCCTTCTAATTTTAATATTACCAAATTAAAGATTCATTAATTTTATTTATTTATTTATCTAAATTATTTGTTTAAATTTAAAAGAAAAAAAAAACATTTTAATTTTTATAATTCAATATTTTCTCACTTTTCTTATATATTTCTATTTTTCAAATGTTTAGAATTTTGTATTTGGTTTTTCTAAATAAACATATATAATACATTGGTTTTACACCTAGTGTTTTTATATATCTGTATTATAATCTATTTTTGGTTTTGAACGTTTCTTTAATTTTTGGGTATATTTCATTAAAACTAATCATGTTTTTGAAATTTGGTATTTATTCTTCGGATGTCCCATATGTTTTTGAAATTCAAAATATGTTTTTTTTTTACTTTGTCTATAATCCGAAATCTGAATCCAGAATATACTTTTTTTTTTTAATAATGTTAAGTATGAAAATTGAAATTAAGTTTTTTAGACAAGTGTAAATAGCACAAAAAACACTTATTTTACACAGAAATTCGATTTTAACACCGTGTTTTTTTTGTATGTCAATTTTGACACTGTGTTTTGCAATTTGTTACAATTCTAACCACTTGACCGGTTAACCATGTTACATGCTGACGTGGCATGATGACATGTCAGTTTTGATGGCGTGACATGCTGACATGATATGCTGACGTGTCAACATTGATTTTTTTTTCCCACAAAAAACACTATGTTTTCACTTTTTTTTTCGATTTTGACACTAAGTGTAATTTTTTATTTCAATTTTGACACTATGTTTTTTTTGTTCCAATCGAACATCATTTAGCAAATTTTGTTCAATTTTATCTATTTTTCATTTGATACCGTATAAATATATTTTTTTTATTACATTTTAAACCGTATAAACATTTTTTTTCGTTTAAAAACCACATTTTTATTTAAATACAAGGTGTTTTTTTTCTTACATTCAAAACATTAGTTATATCATGAGAATTAAACTAACCATAAGCTTCTAATAAGATGTAAAAATTTGATGGGTTGCAAGCTTGATATCCGAGTTTTGATCGACTACACGTCTCCAAACCTCCAAACACATTTTAAAGTTGTATATTTAATATAAAATACAATTTTTATATAACTAATACATATTTATACATAAAAATATGGTTTTAGTGTAAAAAAAATGTATTTATACAAAACTATGGTTTTTAAATGAAAAAAAAAACATATTTATACGGTTTAAATTTATTAAAAAAATATTTATACGGTTTTAAATAAAAAAATTTCAACATTGAACGAAATTGGAAAAAATGATGTTCGATTTGGAACAAAAAAACATAGTATCAAAATTGAAAGAAAAAATTAAACTTAGTGTCAAAATCGAAAAAATGAAAACTTAGTGTTTTTTGTGAGAAAAAAATTCAATTTTGACACGTCAGCATATCATGTCAGTATGCCACGTCAGCATGCAATCTGGTTAACCGGTCAAGTGATCAGAATTGTAATAAATTGGAAAACACAGTGTCAAAATTGACATAAAAAAAACACGGTGTCAAAATCGAATTTCTGTGTACAAAGAATGTTTTTTGTACCATTTACCCTTTGGACAATGATTTTATAGGGAAATCGAGAAAAAATGAATCATTTACCAATATTCTCCGTGATATTGTCCGTTAAAAATTAACTTTGGAAAATACATCCATGAGTGGTCAAATAATTTTGTATGTAATTTTGTATGTTGACATTGTTGGCACCTTTTAACATAATTAACATTATCACCTTCCAATTGGTGCTTTTGTCTTTTGTTTTAATGGCGCCATTAAGACAAAAGCCTAAAAGGTAATATAGGAGTAAGTGCTAATATGGACCTAATTCCCTTTTAAGCTCAGTTCTTTAATTCGGGAAATCACATCTGTAGATGAATACGTTGACGAGTTAAGTTTTGATTGTATCTTATTATAAACATATTTATGGGTAAAAAAAAAATTGTTACCTTTACAGATTGTAATGTAGAATTTAGTTTAATCATATTATTGGTAAAAAAGATGAAATTAAATTCAATTCCATTAATTCGTGTCATTGATTTTAGGATCAATCGTCTATTTTGTATAATTGGAATTTAAACGAGTGTTAAAATGAATTTAGATTATGATCTAATAAGTGTTTAGACGGTTTAAATTTTATATTGAGATGTTTGTTTATTGAGATTTATTATACACAAAATTGCAAGAATACTCTCTGTGGTATGTCAAAACTAATAAGTTTTGTCCAATCAAGTTTGGACTCGTAAGGTGGTTCAAAAGTTTCATTTTCTTACGAGTTTAGTTTAAAATTTTGAAACCTTTAAAACGACAGATTTGTCATTGTTAATATTATTTTCATTTTTCTTATCTATTTTTTCTTATTTTTAGATTTAAAAAATAAATAAATAAAAAAATAAATAAATAAACGTACCCCTAATAATCCACCCAAACCCACCCCAAACACATCTCTCTCTCTCTCTCTCTCTCTCTCTCTCTCTCTCTCTCTCTCCCCTCCCCTCCCCCCCCCCCCCCCCCCCCCCAAAGAACGCTCAAGAACATATATAAACACATTCAGAACAACATGCATGATGCCACTACTACAACTATCCATTGCCATCGACACCACCGTACGCCACCACCACTCCTGTCGCCTACCACCCTCTGTCCACCTATATTTGATAGTTTTATTCTCCAAACACATAAAAACACATCAAACTTGGAAAATTTGAAACCGTTTTATGGACCATTTCAGGTCCTAGGAGCATTTTGGAGAAGTTGGACTATGGTCATTTGGGTTAAGTGCTTAATGGTTGAGTTTTTGCCATTTTTAGCCTTATGGAACATAGGGGTTGAGATTTTATTTATTTGGGTGGACTTAATGGATAAAGTTGGAAACTTTATCCTTCTAGACCATATTTCAGACTACATATAAGATTGGAGATCTTGGGGATAAGGAAGCAACTTAACCCATTAAGATGTTTTGAACCCAGTGCACACGACGTGGCCTTAGGTTGCCACATTGTGGCAACTCGGGGAAACCACGTCTGTTTTGTCGTTTGAGGGCCACGACATAACAAGTCAACTTTGACCATCGACTTTTTGAATTGTGTTGAATTTTGGTCAAACCCTTAGTTTTGGAAGGTAAGCTAAGGGGTGTAGTGTGTATCGTTGTGTAAGTGGCATATAGCATTTGTTTTCATGGTAGTAAGAGCGTTAACAGTTGATCATAATTTGATAGGTGAGTCTCCTCATAGTATTTGCAGGTCAAAGGCACCAATGCCAACCCATTGTTATGTTATACGATGCTAGTTGTCTGTATGACTCTTGCATTGTTTGTATGTATATCGAGCAAGACCTAATGTCGGGCAAGGCCTAATGAAGGTATTGGGCGAGGCCCACAGATATGACTGACAGATCTGTACCGGGCGGGGCCTGATGTATGTATGTATGGTATGGGGTATTGGGGAATTCAATGACTTTGTGCATACGGTTTATTTTTAAATATCTTAGGTATTTCCGGTTCAAAGTGGAAGGGCCTAACATGACCGCATCACATCCACGTGTGTTTGACATTTTAAGATTTTAGGATTGTACTATGATAAATATTTTTCTGCTATGACATACGTGATGGTTTTTGAAATATATGGTTGATGGTTTGGTTGATTTTATATGAAAAAGTTTTACTTAGTATTTTTGAGATTTTACAAGTTGGCATGAGAGCCTTGGTTGAAGGGATCCGAGCACACTCTCTGGGTGTGTCAAAACTCAAACTTAGGATTTTGTAAAAAGGAAAAAGGTTTTGCAAATAGTTTTTTATAAAATAAGGGGTGTGATGCGTGAAATCGCCCAAGCTCAAGTAAGTATTTCCCAAAATACTCATACATGTTTAATTGTTCTAGTATGTATATATGTTAATAGCATGCTAGATTTAGGCTAAGAATTTGGTCAGAATCGCATGATAGGATGCTATGAGAGATGCCTTTGCATGCATGTTGTATGAGCCTTTAGAACTGCGTGCTAATATGGATTTCAGATGATATACTCGAATGGTGCATGCGTTGGGCGGTTTGGTCTTTTCACAATAAGTTATTATTCACGAAAGTTAAACTTGTTAAGGAAGTTCTATGGGATCTTGTTCAATTTGAATCTTTCTTTTGGATTAGAAATATATTTTCTAAGTTTAGATTGAATTGGGTCAATGTTGTGCAAAATCCTTCTTTAGTTATATTGTAATGTACCTTTTTACTATATTTTGCTAGTATTTAATGTTAATGACACCGTTTAAAAAATCCTAATTTTCTTTTCTGTCTTTTCATTAATTGATTGTTTAATTTTCTGATACAAAATCATATATGTTTCCCTTGTGTTCAATACTTGATATTCCAATAGCTATATTGCACACAATGTGTGTGTGTGTATATATATATATATATATATATATATATATATATATGTGTGTGTGTGTGTTGTATTGTTAGCCTAATTATTTTCCATAGTTTAGACTAGTTCATATTTAGCTTATTGTATATTGTCATGGAGACTAGTAAGCATTTAATTTATCTCGTCTTTTTAGCATATACTCTTTGGAGACTAATGGAATTTGGTGGCAGAGGCACACTATTGGAAATAGTATCAAATTTCATAAACTATTGGTAATATTTCTAATAATAAGAATTCCTTTTAGGTTGGCCTCATTATACAGTAAGCAATAGGGAAAATGGAGAAATAAACTAGTTTTTGATTTATTATTAATTAATAAACTAATTGGAAATTATTTTGGAATTAATTAAATAGTTTTAACTAACTAAAGGAGAATATTAATTAAATTTTTGAGTTCAATTGGAATATTATAGAACCCTTTTGGATACAAGAAGGATCGATTTTGAGGGTCCTAGATAAGGATACAACATGGTTTGAAGATGATAAGGATTATCCTTATGAATTTGACTAGGTTAAGGATTTAAGTTGCTGCCCATAAAAAGGGTGCTAAGGATTAAATTGCAAAAAACTATTTTTGCTTTCTACAAATCATCTCACATTCTATCATCTATCCTTAAGTTTGAAAATCCTAGTCCCTCTCAAGGGTTAGAGGATTTTTGAAATATCCCTTCTTTAGTTTATTCCATATCTTCTTCTTGGAATCTTGGGTCTAACTACATAGGGATTCTCTATTGAGTATTTCATCCTTTGCAAGAGCTATCAATCAGAAGGTCACGATCAAATATCAAGAGGTTCATATTCCATATTTTGTTTAATATAGAAGCAGGTTGCTATAATTAGTAAAACCTAGATTCTAGATCCTATGACGCATGTTCACATAAGTATCTAGGCTTGAAAACTTCCTTCTTCTCCTTCCTACAACTCACGAAATCAACAAGGTGAGCTTCATACCCCCATGTTTTCGTGTTTTTCATACTTTTTCGGGGGGGGGGGGGGGGGGGGGGGGATACAAGACAAGTCTCGCTTACCCTTTGGGTATTTGCATGGACCATCATGTTTACGTAACAAGTTGTGCTTATGATGTTGAATATCTTATACTAACACACCATAAACTCATGATTCACAAACTTCAAGTATGCTAGATTCAGTTTATTTTGGATAATTACATGCATCATGTTTATGTATTTAAAATGGAACAAATTCCTGGGAAATAAGGTTTTATTCATGTGTTAGCTACACAAAAATCGTGAAATAAGAGTTGATAACATAGTTGTTACATAAAAATTTGTGGACATCCGTAGTTCACTCAAGAATTTCGACATGATGACATGTATAAATCCATGGATGTTTACCTCTTGGATACATACATGCTCTCCTTTTTAAAACCTACACTGATATTTGGATAAAATATTGAGTTATCATTTGTGGTGATTAAAAATCATGACTTTTTAGAGTCAAAACAAAATAAAATATTTTGTGTTACAAAACTTTCAAACCGGTTATGATGTGTTAAACAAACTACAAATCTTGACTATTTTGCTAAAAATATTTTTATTATTAAAATAGTCGTAACTATGTTGTCACTATTTTGATGGCTTACAACCTAATATATTATGCTATTTTTACAACATATGTTACAATTAGACATGTTCACTAATGATTATTTATAAAAAGTATTATAAATAATTTAACCAAAATGGTATACAAAACAAAATTTATGACAGAAAAATTTGCGTGTGATAATTTGCCTATCATAAAGCTCATGAAGCATGAGCAATAAATTGCATGTCATGAAATCTATAAAACGTGTGTCATAAACGAGTCATGAAACCTGTGAATCACGTGTCATAAAAATTCAGTCATCAATTCACACTAGTAATGTCATTTTCATTATTCAATAAATGGAGTCAAAGTTCACGTAAATCCGTTAAGGCTCTAATGAGACACTATCTTATCGTACCTACCAAGTGTACATTCTAAGTCCTATATTGTAACCAGAGTCTCCTGGAGGGAGAGCGAGATAGTTATGTATAGATCTATATGGGGATTGACACCCCTACACTGGAGTTGTTCACTATAGCTAGACGTGGCCAGTCTAGGGTGACATATATCATACCGATTCTGATGCTTGAAGAACGTCCTAAAAGGCATAACAGTCACATCAAGAATGGTTTTAATAACTCACTTAGGGATTAACAATACTATCTTGATATACGGGAAGCTTAACTTCACCGGTTTTATAAATATAAAACTGCATTTTTCCTCCCGGCATACTATTGTTTTACCACTACTGGTCTAGGGTTTTAGACCACAGTTTTCATACTAAATAAAATATAGGATTTTATGGGAACATACAATTTACTATTTCAAACAAAAGAAAACCAAGGACATGCATGCATATATTCACAGTTTGGAAACAAGGCTTACAAAACATTTTCATAGAAGATATCAGATTTTCTAGAGATACACCACTATTTTCAAACAAAGATTTTACAAATCTTTTCATACAAATATGCTTATGAACTCACCAACATTCAATGTTGATGATTTTTAAAATGACTTGTATTCTCAGGGAACCAGTAAGCAGGTACCTAATATTTGGATTTTTTGCATTTTGGAACTTCTAAATTTTATGTCACTTTTATGTAATTCAAGAACAAATACAATATGTAAACCATATATGTTGGTATCTCTTAATGTATGTTGTGTGGGTTGCTTTATCCATTTATATTCAATTGTGATGATACAATACAATGACGTCATGTAGGTGATTTGTTGTCATCAATATTATTTAAGTGTAATGGGATTACTTTGTTGACCAAAGGTGATCTTGATAAACATTAAACAAGTAAGGAAGGTGTGGAGTACACACTTGTTTAAGTTTAATCAAGTTTTCAAAGTACACTGTCCTTTAGGGGCGAAGCCCCTAAACGAACAGGGGTCCGGGGGCAGCACCCCTGGGAGCAGGGTCCAAGGGGCAGAGCCCCTGCCTGGTATAGTTTATAAAAAATGCATTAGAAAATCGTATTTTCAGAGAATTGACCATTGTTTGACCCTTATCCAAACTTCCGTTTTATGTCAGTTTTTATAGTTTATGACAGTTAGAAACTGTCATGTGATAGTTTTCAGACAAAGATCATAAATTCGGTTTTGGTCTCATTTTTCTGGTACAGACGAAACTATCATCAAAGCATTCTAAATTCTTGTCTCTCTGAGTCTTATCCGATTAAAGAATATTGGGAGTATCACCCAAATGCTTTAATCTGAAAGTGTATTACACAATTCTCGGAATTCCAAGCCTTACTATACCCCAATTTATAACACGTCATCTACCCTCGGACGTTTCCGCCGTCCTGGTTCGAGGGTGTGATAGTCACGAATAATCTAATCACCACATCGTGGTTACATCACCACGACGTGGTCTTCAGTCTCCTTCTTTTCACTCAAAAGCTAAAAATCCTATAAAAACATATGCTTAAGTAAGGGAACTTAAGTTTGACCCTTATTGGTTAGAGGCATTAGTTTATGTGCAATGACTACATAAGCTCTCATGGATACATTTCGGGTACATGATACTAAACATATTGCGGCCCTCAAACTAAGAAAGGTCGTGTTTTTTGTTACATGATTTCACTTGGATAGGGAAGCCACAAATACACTATAACATATATTTGCTTTAATAAACATCGAAACTCGCATCGGATCGTCCCACAAAACACTAGCAACCTAGTTCTCAACATAACAATTTTTTTTAACTAGGTTTAGTTTTAGATTATTGTTTCAAATCTTTCTAATATTTTTTTTTTAAATCCTATTCATTTATTTCAATTTTTATTAGTAAGCTTATATTCCTATATTTAGCCCCTACCCCACACTTAAATGATGCAATGTCCCCATTACATGTTAAAATAATAAAAGAACATTTAATTAAAGAGAGAAAATTGGAATAGACTCCCCTTTGGTAGTAGTAGAAAGATCGAATTCTAAAAGTGTGTGGAAAGCTTGGACTTCTCATAATATGGTTGGAAACAGTACTTCGGAGGTTGGAGCTCTCATGTGAATACAAATGTGCCGGATCAGAATAAATCAAAGAACCATCTTCAAATAAAGTGTGTTTATCCTCTGCCACGTCATGGGAAAGTAACACAACGACGCGGTGTAAAGCTGGAAGTCGTATATGGTCGATAAAAATAAGATCACACAACGTGGTTAAGTAAAGCCACAACGTGGTGTATTTAGATGCAGCCACGATAAAATCTTTTGTCACGACGTGTTGACGATGTTCACGTCATGGTTCCTTCTCAGATTGACTTTTAAAATCAAAATTAATGCATCAACTCTTCGTAATGTTAAGGACTATTCCTAATCTTCTATTTTACTAAACTATATTTTAAGAACTTATTTCTTCTTTATGTGGGAGCCTCACACTTATCTAAAAAGCAGGGTCTTCAATTGTGATCTTCAAAAATTTCACGACTTCTTATCCATTAAGCTCCTTTATTGCTTCATTTCCTTCTTTTTAATACTACAAAATAAAATCAGAAGACTAGAGAAACACATGATCAATTGGTTAAATTTAAAAATGAAAACTAAAACTAAAAATGTAAAAGAAATCAAAAGGAAAAAGCAAATTCTAAAAATCGGGTTGCCTCCCTAGAAGCACGTCTTTTTGAGGAGTCATGAGTAAGACTCCTTCCTACTCTATGTTATTGTGGTTGGGAGTAGAATCTCCTTTTTCTCCTTCTATTTTCACTTGAATGCTTAAACCCTTCTCTTTTATGCCTTCTTCGAATTCCCCTTCTTCATTTTGCTTGAAATATCCTCATGCTTGCATTTTACTCATTTACTTTACTTCTTTTCCTTGTTTAGATTCTTATTATCTTCCTTAGGATCTTTCATATCAAACTCTATTTTGACCGTGGTTGACTCCTCTTTGTCCTTACCCGTGTCTTCATCTATTATCTCCAATTCTTCATACAAATCATCTTCTAACTCATATGATGAGTTAAAACTCTTAAGATCGATTAGATTCAACAAGTAAAAACAATAAATAATAGAATATGAATCAACAATATGTTGAATGATTAAAAGTCATAGCCTCATAAGAGCTCGATGAAGAACTGCTATTGTAGAGGTTGTGTAGGGTTTACAATGACACGATTACCTTGTACACGATGCATGCATCCATGCACCTTAAATAGTAATACCCTGATCATTAAACACGGGTGGACAAGCCCAACCAAGATATACAAAATACTAAGAAAAAAGCCCAAAAGACGCAACACTAAAATACTCAACAATCTCCCCCTTTGTGTCGATTGAGGCGAGAGTACTTCACGGTTAGGTTCACTTCTGCACTTCAAAAACTTTCAGAATGACGCTCAGCAGAACCTTGCAAACTTGGATATACCATTGAATCATATCCGAGAAGCACTTCTTGTTACCTTTGTTGTCACCATGTTACTTGTTGACAAAGTCCAAGATATACTCCAGACACGAAGTGATGAATAAATGTTTGTCGCTGAGAAAGAAACAAAATTTGTGAAAGTCTACATCAGTTCACTCCTTCAGTTGAAAAGCCACATACCATCCGTTCTTTTATATCTTCCCAACTTTCATCTTGTCAAAACCATCATGGTTATATTTTTGGAGTACACTTGGCTTCTTTCGCAACTCGGCAGCAATTTCAACATCCATCTGCCCAACCTCATAAATATATGAAATTATCATCTATTTGAGGTGAGTAATGATGGGCTCATACTTTTGTCCCTCCCTCATCAAAAAGTCGTAAAGCATGATCCAATCATATGGGTCAAGGCATGGCAGATCAACAAGGGTGAATTCACAGACCTGACTAGACGAACCTCTCGCAACTTTAAACTTCGCATTTCAGAAGCTGTTGGTTTCGATTGGACTAGTTAACTTCACAACCGTAATGTTGCTCGCACTCTACGTCTCGTATTGAGGCTTCATATGCTTGAGGTAAAAGGAAAATAGTAAGTGATCGACACCATTTTCTGTTGCTGGAACATTCGTAACTTTCACAAAGCTATGAAACTTGAAGGCTTTCTGAGTGATTGGAATGTCCAGCTGCGAATCTAGTGTATTATGAAGGTCGAATGACACAACTGGTTCCAACCAATACTGACTTCGCATATCAACAGCTTCATTAAAGATTCGCTTTAAGGTCCACACTGGAAACAAGTTTTTTCGGCTTTCCAGTGCGGCCTGAGCTTCGCATTCATCTTTTTCCTTTTCTTCAGCTTCGTGAATAATTCTTTGATGTTAATCCATCTGTGCTTCACGTTCCTTTCTTCTTTTCAACTCATTCTCATCAGGCTCTTCACCTTTGCTGTTATTGATAATTGGTTGTTCACTGAAAAGCTTTTCTTTTCCTTTTGGTTCATATTCGCTTTTGGGCTTCACTGTGGCTTTGGCAGAAGACTTGGGGTTTTCCTTTTTAAATTGTTTCCCTTCTTCTCCCCCTTGTTTGGAATTGAGCCAAATTCCAGAACACCCTCCAGGTGATTGAGCATAGCGAAAACAGGCCTGAGTTTCTCTTAAATATGCTTCTTGATCGTTATTGTAATCATGGAGTCACAAGTCTTAATAATATTTGAAAGCAGTCCATTGATATCCGGTATACAACTCTTCATATCTGCTCTTTCAGATAACAAATCATTGACTTGTTTTTTCAGAATTCTCTAACTTGACTGTCAAGACTTTTACCTTCTCATTCTTTACATTAATTGCATCCATTATTTTGCTCTCCATGGTCAAGTCATCCTAAAGCTTTGTGATCTTATAGGAGATAGAGGAACTGAACTCAGAGTGGTCAGTTTGAAGACCAGTGCGAACTACTTCAAGTTTTGCCTTCTCTATTTTAAGAGTTGAGCCCAGTCTAGAAATAACCTCATTAGCCTTTGTGGTATTGGACTCAAATGAGCTCTGGAATTTCTCCATGAACGCATGAGCATCTTTAATTAGTTTATCGACATTTTTGGTCGTTTCATTGCATACAGAAGCAAATGTGTCGACCTCCTTGTTTGTCTTCTCAAGGTTGGCGGAATGCTCTTTAGTAAGGGTGTCAAGGAATGATGTGATGGTCAATCGAAATGGGAGTGGAAATAGTGGTAGTGGGAGAAGGGATAGAAAAACTTTGGAAAAAATCTTCATGTATGGGAACAGAAGTTGGGATTGTAGTTGATACCTCAGGAATCGAAGTGGCCGGCTCCAAAACTTTCTGATGAGAAGAAACATCTTCTTCATTGCAAACCTACATTTGAATAAGAACCTACGAAACCGTCTAAGATTGTGAATCCTAATGATCATTCGAAGTTCGTGGTTGACGTGCCATTTTCATGACTTTCTTCCTCTTAGGAGCTTTAGCTGGTGCTAACAGTTCAGCCTCAGACTTTTGTTTCGTACTCTTCTTTGGAGATGGAGTTGGTTCAGATGCACCAACCTTCATTCCTTTCTTCATCCTTCCCTTCTCAAGTTTATCTTTCTCTTCAAGGACCTTTCATATGTCATCCATCAATGGGTGAAATCCGAAGAGGGGCAAACTGTGATATACTAGAAGAGTCTCGCTTGATGTTGGAATATCACAAAGCATGACTTCTGGAATTGAACCAATAAAAGCAAATTTTGAGTTGCCAGCGATAATGATGTTCGTTGTATGGAACACCTGGATAGAAGCCAGGGTCGAACCTTCTGGATAGGGGATGTCAAACTTGTTGATTGCCTTTTGAACTACTATGGACCAAAAGTGAGCACAATATATTTCACTGTGTCGAGTGGTTGAGAGTGTGCTTTGCACAAATTATGCCAAGAGAACGGACCCGTAGTCCAAGTTGATGCCAGAATAGATGTCGTACATTAGTGTCATAAAGAGCTTGTGCACACAATCCAAGCTTGTAACCCGTTTATAGAAGCTCTTGAAGAGCAGCATAAATAAGCCACTCCACATCGGTGGCAGGTTAGGCTTTTTAAACTTGGAAACAACATTGATGGGTCCCTTGTAACCCATCTGGAAGAACATCTATAGAATTGATGAATTTGAGACGCTTTCAGGATCAACTTGGTCACGACCCTAAGGAAGTCGTAGAAGTTGACAAAATCTTGATTTTGTGATACGGGTTTGTGGTTGTGGATTTTGAAAGTGACTAACTCTTCCCCTTTTGATAGCTGGTAGTGGAGAAGGCTCAAGAAAGATGCACCAGAGGAACGCACTCAAACTTGGTAAGATCTATGACCAGAGGAGAATACCCGAGACACTCAAAAATTGGTTGGAGAAACCCTTCGTCTTTCATCGGATCAAGATCAAGAATCATGTTCTGATTTGCTTTCAGGGTCAGAAGAGATGACCGGGTCACATTTTCTGCGATTGAGGGTGTCTCTAAAGAAGCTGCCATTGAAGCTTGATGAAGAAGACGATAAACAGTTATATATACTTGCAAGAGGATTTTCTTGCCTTTTGAGAGTAGTAATTAAGGAATGAAGCGTCAAAATCCTTTTATATGGAGTATTAGGTGAGAGAAATCAGCCGATTGGTTGCATCGGTTACTGAAAAGGCACCTATAAAGGCGTGACTGACAACTGTTACGTCAGGCATGTGTGTCAGGCAGCGGAAAAGCACGCATCGTTTCAAATTTCACGTGCCCATTTTAATTCTTATCCATGAAAAATTGCCGCTTCAGCTTCACCCTTTCGTAATTGATTCAATTCCCGTCTTTTGCATTTAATACTGATAAGCCCTTTTCACATCTAGTGTAGATACAAACCTTCGCAGTGAAACATTATCAATTGATCTGTGAAACTTAAAGTAATCTTGGGTACCATGAACCATACTTTTGAAAATAACAAGGATCTTCGTGCGAGAGTGTGTCGAAGATAAAGAAATAAATCAAAGTTTTGTGGGATATTAGTGATGTCTTGTAAAGACACCAAACAGTGGATCTCGGGCAAAGATCTCTTCCTTCAAAGTCAAGAAAGACTACGAAGTATTTGTTTCATTTCCCATTGAACTACGATCAACAGTTTAATAAGAAATAATGAAAGGTATCTTTTATAAAGCTTATAGGGTGGCTTCACCTCCAACCAAACTACAAAACTTGATATAAGTCCGAACGTTCGAATGAAGTACTTGTTTGACTAGTGTAGTCAATTAACAAGTATGCTTTGGAATTATTTTAAAATGAACAAGTATGCTTTGGAATTATTTTAAGTGACATGGATTCACATAGAAATGTTTTAGGTCTAGAACATTTCATTAAGATCTCGAAAAATAAAAAGATATTTCTTGGTACAGACCATGAAAGTGGACTTCCGTTAATTCGTTGGTGAAAAATCTAGAACAATTAGTTGTTCACCGTCAATGCATGAAAGTGTGTTGGATTTTGGGTTTCACTAAATCATGATGATTATGAATTGAAGATCATAAACACAGAAGTTATGTAACCTTAAACCTTAGTGGTAATATCTGAGAGTCTCGAGGGTTACATTGGTGAATGCAAAAGTGATGGAGAAGAGTATGAGGTGGTTCCAAAGAAAATAGTGTATGAAGGTAACCAAGCAGCGAACTCTTAACTCATAATCAGGTAGCTCAAGACTTATGTGAATGAACAACCTGCCCTATCATTCGTAATTGAGATAAACATGATATGAATCTTCAATCCTACTCAACAATGCAATTTTTTTGGTATTTTTGATTAATTGACTGGAATAGAAAATGTTTTTGCATTTTTGATATTCTTAAAAATAAATAAAATATTTTTGGATTTTGTTTTTCTAGAAAGAAATAAAAACACAAATAAATAAGAATAAATGAAGTGAATGTACAAAGGATACAAGGAAATTCCAAACCACGAATGAATAGTGGACTATGAGTTACTAGAAACATTTGCATCAATTCGCAGTGTGAACAGTTGGTTGCGAGTCACTACGAGCGTTCGCACTGATTTAAAGGATAAAAGATGATTGTGAATCACTGTGAGTGTTCGCACCAATTCACATGTCAGTCAAAAACTTGTAACTACAAAAAGTGGTTTCGGAACAGATTCAGCCTCTATCATTTCTAAGCCTTGAAGAATGCGATTGAATGATTGTTCAGGTAAGGCTTTCGTGAAGATGTTGGCTAACTGATCAACGGATCTTACAAAGTGTATCTCAACATTTCCATCTTCCACATGATCTTTGATGAAATGATACCTCAATGCTATGTGCTTCGTCTTTTAGTGTTGTACGGGGTTATAACAAATGCAAATAACGCTTTCAGAGTAACAATACAAAAGGATTCGCTTCATATGTATGTCATAGTCACGAAGTTGGTTCTAAATCCATATGACTTGCGAAGTGCAAGAGGAAGCAGCAATATACTCAACTTCTGCTGTTGACAAGGAAATGCAGGTTTGCATTTTGGATTGCCAACTGACATCCCCCAGTTGTGCTCTTTCGATCTAAACCGCATCATCCAAGATCATCATCCAAAAATGCTTGCACAAAGAATTTAGACATCAACGGGTACCATATTCTAAGTGAAGATGTTCGTTTTAAATACTGGAATATGTTCTTGACAGTGGTCATGTGAGGTTCGCGAGGATTCGCTTGAAACCTAGCACAAAAGCAAACAAAAACATGATATCTAGACGACTAATAGTTAGAAACATTAAAGAACCTATAATTTGACGATATAGTGTCTTGTCTGCAACCGGTTTATCCAGAGATGGAGTAAGTTTCATTCTGAATGCCATTGGAACTTTCACCTTTGATTCGCCAACCATTCCAGACTTAGCGAACAAAGTCTTTGTATAGGCCTCCTGGTTGATAAACATACCTTCTTGACTCTGTCTTATGTTCAATCCAAGGAAAAAGTTAATCAGACCCATGGAGCTCATCTCAAATTTAGTCTCCATCAACTTTCGGAACTCAGCTGTTAATCTGGGGTTAATTGATCCGAAGATGATGTCATCGACATAAATTTGGACAATCATCAAGTGGTCACCATCTTTCTTGCAAAAGAAGGTTGAGTCGACCGATCCCTGTTTAAATTTAGCCTGTTTTAAGAAGTGAGTAGGAGCTTCATACCAGGCTCTTGGAGCTTGCTTTAGACCATAGACCGCTTTGTCTAGAATATAGCAGTGATTGGGATATTTTTTGTTTATAAATCAAAGTGTTTGCTCCATAAAAATTGTCTCTTCAAGTTCCCCGTTCAAGAATGCACATTTGACATGCATCTGAAATGCTTCGAAGTTCTTATGCAGTGCATATGCCAAGAAGATGCGACAGATTCCAACCTTGCAACATGTGCAAAGGTTTATTCGTATTCAATACCCTCTTCTTGACAATACCCTTTGACAACAAGTCTCGCCTTGTTTCTGATCACATTACCCTCTTTATCTAGTTTGTTGCGAAATATCCATTTAAGACCAACAATGAATGCATCCTTTAGAGTGGGAATAAGTCTTCAGACCTTGTTTCGTTCGAATTCGTTGAGCTCCTCTTGCATTGCTTGAACCTAATTAGAGTGATCAAGAGGAATTTGAACATTTTTAGGTTCAATCTTGGAGATAAACGAATTGAAGATGCAAAATTCCACTTTAGAGAATAGTACAGTTCGCTTCGCCTTTTGTTGAGCTCTCGTAAGAACACCTGAAGATGAATCTCCTGTGACTTGGATTTTCGGATGATCTTTGGTCCATTTAGCCAATGTAAGGTAATTTGGATTATATGATGGATCCAATTCAACATTTACTTCTTTAAACTCTGATTGTACATCCGAATCATCATTCACATTTCTATTCTCCCACTCGAATGATGTATGAATATCATCCTCTGGATTCTGATTCTCCCCCTGGAAAGGTGGCTCAAAGTTGACATTAGGGATGTCATAGTTGGTATCAGAGTATTAGTTTAGTCGAACTAGAAATTTTGGGAAAATCTAGACTCAAAACCTAAAATGCTAAGTAATGATAGTGAGGTGTGTGTTTAAAATATTTTAGGTTGTATACATGAATTGACACAATCACTAGAATACTTAAGCTATGTGCTTTAATTGTTATTATGTGCTAAATGATTTATATTATAGCATGCTTTAGGTTGCCTACCTAGATTTCTATGTGGAAAAACATTTAAAGTTTGTTGCCAACCTTAATTTAGAAACTTTATGTGTTCAGGATTCTAAACGTATAAATTAATGTATTAGAGTTGGCATATAACTTTTCGGAGTGATGTGGAGAATTATACATCTAAATACAACTAAAAACCTTCTTTATCATAATATACTCGAAATTCCGGTACAATGAACAATTATTTGTTATACAGAATATCATGGTGAGAACAAGTAGCAGACTGGGAAATGATAATGGAAATCAACAGCCTGGACCTCAACGTGTGATTGAGCGTGTGCCAGAAGTCGTACCAATCGCTGAACCAATCACAATGACAAAAGTTCAAGCTATGATTCAGGTAATGCTAGTTGAGTAAATGTAAGAGACCAGGTAACAACTCTAAGGGAATAGGTGAGAAGTCACTGCATCAATTCTTGAACCAATGCTAAATGAAGGTCGGTCCGAAGAAGGAAGCTATAATAGGACTGTAGAGCAAGCTGAACAACCAACTCTTTGATTGGATTTGATAAGACATAGTCCTCAATTTTCTTAAATACACCACTCGGTTTCTTGTAACTATGAGACCATAAACTCCCACATACAAACCTGAATTATAAAAAACCATAAGTTAACAACAAAAAAACATAAATTTAATAATTTGATTGAGTTAGACTTGTTCGATCATCTAAGTTTTCCATCACACAAAGCCATTCTTTTGTTATTTTATCATTGATCTCTTTTCCAATACAACCTTGGTTGAGAATATATAACAAAACAACTTTCACACTATCATTGGCTGAAAGCATATAAAATTAGTCATTCATTATAAAGTCCTCTAAATCAGAAACACCTAGTGAAACGTCTGTGCAATGTGGGAATAACCGTGATCGAAATGTATTACTACCATTTCTGTTTTATAAAAAAAAGAACCTTGAATTCATTTCTTGATTGTGAACATTGTCCGAAGGAAAACTGGTGGCCAAACAAAACTCCTCTGCATCGAATGACGAATGACAGACTAAACCGAAATATTTGAAAATATAGACGTTCTTATGCGTCCATTTTAGTAGTCGATTGTAATTAATGAAGTAAAAGTCCATGAATGAGTAATGATCACTTGTCTGCACTAGTACATCGAACCAACGACTAAAGATATTATAGTCACAAATAACTCACCATGTTCTTATCGATTAATCAATTCTTATATTTTATTAGACGAGACTTTAACTGTAACACTAGCTATTAGTTGTTTGTCCGCATGATGAATAATAAATAAGCACTATTTTTAAAAAAATCTAATTTTAAGGCCGAAACAACACTTGACTTTGAACTCAACTACTATTTCGTCTTCTGGCTGTTGTTTCGTTCTTTGCATTCAAAATTTATTTTGTTTTAATTACCTAATCAACTCAAATACCATACCACATAATAAAAGTATATTATTATACATGTAACAAACTAAAAAACGAAGAAAAAAAAGTTTGAAAACTGTTGATGGACATGGCATTTGCTGTGTGCAAACTTCTAATGCACATTTTGTGTATCGGAAGTTTGTACACCGTGGGTGACAAACCCCATCTGCGATTTGCTTATTTTTTCCTGTTTTTTACAACAAATGTATGTGAAATACTATTAGATTTCAAGACAAATGATAATAATCAAATAACAAAAACAAGGGTTAAGAGAAAAACCTGATTGTTGTTCGAAGCCGAGAGAATTCTTTATATTTCTATCACTCGAAAATGACCTATATGAATTTTTTTCTACCTTATATGTTCTGGGTTAATAGACGGTCAAACCGTAAACGTACAGCAAAAACACAACCCAAAGGGCCAAAACAACACCCGAGTCCATCTTATTTTCGTAAACAATAGATGAGTGCGCAAACCGAATGTGGCTTAAGTTCGGGTACAATTGAGTGACTATTTTTTACTAATAGAATTTTTTACTATTAAATAAAAAATCATTATCTTTTTGGCTAGAATAGTAATTTTCTATTAATATTTCTGTTTACAAGCATTAAACAAAGTAGCTGATTATTTTCAGGTTTTAGTATTAGATACCTTTTTTATTCGTGACTTCTGACATCTCGCTCTTTGACCATGAAAAACTTGGAGATGCAATATGTCCTATTACTATTATTATATTCCTTATTCTAAGACAAAAAGACCAATGCTTTTAAAAGCCCGTATAACCACAATTGCATGTTCTCCCAATCTCCTCTCATTTTCATTTGCATCCACTTATTATTAGGGGGGACCCATAAGTTTTTCGAAGAAGAGACAAAAAATAATTTAATTTATTTTATGGGTGCAAAAAAATTTAAAAAGTAAAAATATGTTATTTTGAAAGAGTAAAATATTTAAAAAAAGTACTTATTATTTATTATTATTATTATTATTATTATTATTATTATTATTATTATTATTGCGAGGGCAAATGCCCCCACTGCCCGCATTCTACATCCCCCTATGCTTATTAATATGGTCTTAGCATTTTATTTACATCCCCCTATGCTTATTAATATGGTCTTAGCATTTTATTTACATCATAATATTACTGGTATTTATTTTATTTTAATTAATTACTCTATCTAGTTAATTATATAAAATAAAAAAATAATTTTCATATACTTATTTCACTAAAATGTAATCTCTAAAATTTCAAAATCAAATAAATCAAATATTACCATCACATAATATTTAATCATCAACTAGTGTATTAACCCGTGGGTAACCACGGGTCACGGTAATTATTGTTTTTTTGCCACCGTTTTGTAAATGGTAAATGCATTCAATTATTATTGTTATTAAATATATGATAACTGCTTCCACTGACCGTAATAGTTATATAAGTAGTGTATTTGATAACGTTCGTTAACATTACATAAGATAATGTTTTATATTTTTTCTGCAAATTATACACTGAAAATGGAACATAAAATCAATATGATATATAAACGATAAAGAGCTTACCGAGACTTGAATTGCAATATAGTATAGACGGGGTAGGCATCGGTATGAGAGCGAGTAGTGTATTTGATAACGTTCGTTAACATTACATAAGATAATGTTTTATATTTTTGCTGCAAACATATAAGTTTGGGAAAGTTTGGGGGTGTTTGATTTATCTTTTTGAGAGACAAAAGTCGTTTTAGAAAAAATTGCAAAAAGTCAGATTTTTCTAATTTTTTCGAAAAGTCAGTTTTCCTTATATTCAAAATCCAAAATTAGCTTTTAAAATACTTTTACCAGACATCTTTTACCTTTTATCTTTTCATAAAGGGAACCGATATTTCCACGTTAACTTTTTATAATTCCACTAACATTTATATCTATTGACATTTCTACCCTTGTATTACTTAGGGTTATTGGAGAGAGAAAAAACTCCACTTTTTTTTTTTTTTTCTTTTTTTTTTTTTTTTTTTTGTTTAAAAACCTGCGTTACTCCCCCTTTGTCTCGAACACAGAGATCTTTACTCCATTATCATTCCAATCTCTGTAAAAACATTCTTTTCCCTCATCCTTTTAATCGATAAAACAACAATTAAAAAAAAAATCTCAAATCGATCACCCCTCCCTTCACGATTTGAATATGCTGTGGGTTTATTTTAATCACGGAAAACTCTGATTAATTTTCTTCAAACTCCAAAATAGCAGGCCAACTATGTTACATGTCAGCAGTCCGTGCTACGAGCAGTATGTATATATGTTTCTTATTCCTTTGTATTGTACACTTCTTCAATCAATGAAAATGAGATTTCTCTCTTTCAATCAGATATCAATTTGACATGGTATCAGATTAATTGTGTTCGATCCATCTTCGTCTTTTTTCAAATATTTACTCCGTTTTCTGCAATTATGCCTCAATCGACGAATTTTCATCCCTCATCCTGTAATTCTTCTCAAATTACTGATAATTCAAGTCCTTATCATCTTAGATCCGGTGATAATCCAAATTCCATTCTTTAAATCTCAAACGAAAAAAACAGCAAAAAGGAAAAAGCACCCAAGGTCAAAAGCTTATTTAAACCAAAGTCTTCATGATGGAACCAAATAGAAATCTGAGAAGCGTCTTTAGAGATTATTAGAGCATCGAAAATTTGCCAAAAAATTGCCACCACAGCAGCACCTGAGAAAAAAGAAAAAACGACCAGGACAAGTATTGCAATCTCTCAATATCCACTCAATGTTGAATGATTTGAGGTTTCCCATTAGGATAAAGAATCAACCCACAACTATCGATTGCAGAAAAGATAATTATAACTCTAAAATAGCCCCAACAAAAAATGAGAACTTCACTACTGATAGCATCTGATTATGGGGTTCATATGTAGTTTAGTCCTTATGTTCAATATCCAGATAATTTAGGAAAACTAAAGAAGGATTACTAAGAAATGGTTCTTCAAATATATGAGAGAGGGAGAGGACGGACGTTGTTTGGTAAAAAAGGATATATTGTAAAACTTAAAATATGGTATAAGGGTATAATTGTCAATAAATTTAAATATCAGTGGATGCATCAAAAATCCCAGTGGAAAAATCAGCACTCTTTCATAAAAGGACTCTTGGTCTTTCAAAAGATAAGCCAAACACCCCCTTTATGTCTAAAATATAAAATACATTTACGTGCGTTTTAGTAATTTGACAAAATTTTAGTGTAATATTATAAAATATGACAAGGGGAAGCTCACTTTTTTTTTTTTTTGCAAAGTTTCATTCTAAAATTACAAAATGTGATTAGTGGCATTATTGTAATTTGGCAAACTTTTATCCTAAAATTATAAAATCTGAATCAAGGCATTTAGTAATTTGGAAAAGTTTTTGTCTATATTTACATTTGTCAATATGAGATATAACGTTTGGGTGAGGAATCAGTAGCAGATTGAATGAACTTGGAAGGAGAGGATCTAGAAAATAGGAATATACTTTTATATCTTTCCATATAACAACAACATAGTTTCATTTAATTGAGTAACGGTTTTTTTTTTTTCTCAAAAATGGCAAAGTCATCAAAATTACATAAATCTTGATTTTTTTTTTTTTTAGGATTTCCAATACAGTACCCTTACTGATTTATGACATTGGACTGAAATTGTTTGTTTGATCCTTATTGGTATATTCATTTGTAAGTTCATTTCATAAGTTGGAAGAGATTTGTTTTGTGTAAGAGAATATAATGGCTGGTGTATTTATGTTTCGTACTTGTTCAACTGGAAAAGAAGACGCGTGTAGTCAAAAGAGAGACAGAAAAAGTGAGTTAAGGGAAGTTGAAGGCGACAACAGAGGGGGAAAAGCAACTACTCGGCTCAATACCAACCGATAACCACCCTATATAAACGTAGTGTTGGATAATTCAGAATCTGGGACAAAAAGAGTTCTAGGGGTATTTTGGGAAGTTTTTTTATTTGTATTGTTAACAGGAGGAAGAGCTTTGGATGAAAAAAGTTGCAATTAATATTTCAAAAGATGTGAAGAAATTTTGCATGAAAATAAAGAACCTAGCTAGTTTTTCTATGATTTAGTTCAAAAAGAGTTCCAGGGGCATTTTGGGAAGTTTTTATTTTAATTGTTTACAGGAGGAAGATATTTGATGAAAAAAGTTGCAATTAATATTTAAAAGGATGTGAACAAATTTTGCATGAAAATTGAGAACCTGACAAGTTTTTCTATGATTTAGTTATGTTGGAATTGCAAAAAATTATATGTCCACGAGTAAAGTAGTAGTAGGAAAAGAAGGGCCTGAATGTATAAACCTTGCCTCCTTTCTCTTTAAACATTAAGAAATGAGAATTGAAACCTAATAACTTTCTAGAATACAAATTTATTTTTTTGGTCATCAATTGTCATATGACTATTCTATTGTTTTTCTAGATATGGCTTCAAGAAGTTTCATCTCATGCCTGACATCAAGGTTGCTTCCCAATTTCCATTCTCATTAACTGTATTTGATAAATGCATAAGGTTTTAACTTACTAATTACCATTTTCTAACTACATTCATTGTTATTTAAACATGACATGATGGATCTGTAAAAATCAAAACATCAATTGATTGAGTATCTTAATAGATTTTGAAGAAAAATAATTGGATCTTCGTATGAAAGAAGAATTGTGACACCAATTAGACATAAAATATGTAAATAGTGACACAATATTATCCTAAAAATGTGCTGCTGATCATTTTTATTGGGGCATGCATGCAAGGAAAATAACATAAAAGTTAACGTGTCCCGTTCTAAATCATCCACATAGATAATTGACATCTCTTTTTTTCCTAAACTAACAATCATCTTTGGAATGTAAAATACCAGATTTCCACATATTAGACGGTTCAATACAAATTTATTTTGACGATTATCTAACTACTGTTTGCAATTAAGAGAGAGAAAGAGATTGCTTGTTAAACGTAATGTATCAGAAATCAAAACCTAATTGATTAAAATAAAAATCCGAACGAAGAGCAATTTTATAGAGAAAATCAAAATCAATTACAAACAATATATGACATACCGTAATTTCAATCAATAACAGAGCACACAAGCGATTGGCGGCGACAATTGAGCGCAGAGGTGGTTGGCGACAGAAATCGAAATCCTAATTTCTTGGGCGGCAAATCGTCGATCGTCAAACCCAAAAAGTTGGAGACATCGCTCAAGAACACAATAGGATTAGAAAGAAGTGTAATTGAATGAAAATCATAATAAAATTGAAACAACCAACAACATTCCGAAATTTCTTACACAATAGGGTACAAGCACTTGGTTGCAAGCGTTCGGTGGCGGTAATAGAGTGCAGAAGGTTTTTGGTGAGACAAATCGAATTCCTATATTCTTGGACGATAAGACATCGACAGACTCAAACGAAGACAATCGGAGAAGAATGAAGAAGAAAGCGGTACAAGTATTTACAAAGTGACGCTGATAGTTTTGTGGGCATATGAAGATGTTCAAAACGTAGAAGGACGAAATAGTAATTATATACAAATTGACGTGGTGGAAGTCTGAAACTATAAAAATTTACTGTTTAAAGACTTGTTGGGTTTTAATATATGTATATAATATTAGTACCTGAATATCATCAAATCAAATGTTATAAGATGGGATACAAAAAAAAATATAGAATACAATCAAATCAAAAAGTATATAGACTAAAGTATTAATATTTTCAACTATTTAACAAGAAATTCTTAAACTTTATTTTTTTAACAGCAAAATCCCAACTATCGGCAATTTTTTATATGTTTATCATTTTTTGCCGGTTATCCGATAATTAGGACTTTACTGTCAAAAAATAAAGTTTGACACTTTCTTATCAAATCATGAATTAGGACTTTCCTATTAAAAAAATAAATTTTATGACTTTTCTTGGCAAATCGTTAAAAATATTGAGACTTTAGTGTATATATATCCATTTTTTTTATATAAATTTAATGTTATGATAGTCTATAAGTATAAGAGTTATTGGAACCTACTCTGATCAACTAGATTCTATTGAAATCATTAACGTTTACTTCTTGTTAAATAATTTTTTTTAATCTCAATAAACCGATATTAAAAAAAATTGAGATAATCAAGAAAGAAGGAAAGAATCAGGTTCTGTTATCTTTTTGCAGTCCTAAAAGTGAAGAACTAAGAAATCGGAATAAACAAAATTGCCCTTTTTACCCCTTCTCCACATTCACACCTTTTTGATTAGGTGTGTGTTGTTGTTTTTGTACAATTTGTCCCCTCTTTTTGTTTCAAGATTTGACAACAAACCAAGAAGAACATTTTACAATTCTTCTCACCTTCTCTCGCTCTCTCTTTTGCATTTGTTTTCCCTGATCATGATTGTAGCAGGGTAAAGATGATGATGGTAAGAAAAACAGTGGTGCTACGACGAAGACTATACAATAAATTCATAATATTTTCAACGATTTGACAAAAAAGTACTAAACTTTATTTTTTTGATAGTAAAGTCCTAATTCACTATCTGACAAGAAAATCCTAAACTTTATTTTTTTTATAGTAAAATCCTAATTACCGACTAACCGGCCAAAAATAATAAGCATGACAAAAATTGACGGTAGTTAGAACTTTACCGTTAAAAAAACAAAGTTAAAAAACTTTATTTTTAAATAATTGAAAATATTAGGACTTTATGTATATATCTTTAAAATCAAATGTTACAGGATGGGATAAACAACAAATATGGAATACAGTTCACTCATATTCATTTCAAATATTTCTATTGTAAGATTTCTATTTACTTATAGGAAATCTGCGAAAAAGTCCCAAAATTTTGCCCCAATTTATGATTTAGTCATAAATTAAATTTTACTTATGAAAAAGGACAGATTACTGGCTAATACACTCAGTTTGGCCCTAAGAACCGGTAATCCTTATAAGAGCCGGTTACCCCAACTCATTGACCTTATCACCTTCCATTAAACACCCCGTCATCAACTTCTCCTCTGTAAAAACCCCTTCTTACACTCCATTGAAGCAAATTGGCATCTTCAAGCTCAGTGGGAAGTAAGAGCAATATCCAATCACGAAGGCAAGCATTAAGGGCAACATGCTTTTGTGAAGACCTCGTTGGTAAGTGGACATCATGGAGGCCAACAAAACCTGGCAGGAGGTTCACCGGCTGCCCTAATTTCCGGGTAAGTATCCCTTAAACCTCTTTAATTACATCTCAAATCTCTTCCAATTAGGTTTTATTTCCTATATAATAGGATGAGGAAAAAGATTGCAAGTATTTTGCTTGGGTCGATCCCCCATTACCAAACAACTGGTACAAAAACTTGTTGATGGAGTTTCACAATAATAACATTCAAGTACACAATGAGTTTGTGGAAGAATTTGTGGAAGAAGCTGTGGATTTTCACAACAATGGCATTCAAGAGGTTCATGTACAAGGTGAAGGTGAAAAATGGAAGATTGGGTTTTTTTGTGTTTGTTGGTGATTGTGTGGATTATGTTGAAGTAGTTTTAAGTTGTTGTAAAACTTTTAAATGACAGTTGGATGTAAGTTGTATGTTGTTGAATGAAAAATGGTTTATTGGATACCTACTGTTTGAGCAATGTACAATTGTAAGTGTATGATGTGAGCAAATGAAGGATGTTTTTCAATATAACATAATGAACAAAATGGATGTAAGTTATACATCAACAAAACATACCAAAATCATCCAAAGTGTTTACAAAAGAAAGGGCATATCCCTATTAACAAATTTACCAAAAAGGGCTTCCTAACAAATTTGCCCAATCTAAAGTCCCAAAGTGTTAACAATGAAGCCATATTGTATATTGTTTACAAAAGAAAGGGCATATTAACAAATTTACCAAAAAGGGCTTCCTAACAAAGTTGCCCAAGTAGCCCATATAACTGCTTAAATCATAACCAATCTAATCCAAAGTAAGAGGTTTTTCTGGAGCCATTCCTATTCCTTTCTTGTCAATCACAATTTTCTTCAACATGTTTTTAGTGATCCTTTCAGAAGTTTTTCTTATTCTAACCCTGACTTGAGTTCTAACCCTAACATGGTATCATAAACTCCCTCTTCATCATCCTCAGCTCCATCTTCATCATTGTCCTCCTATGATTCTTCAGCTCCAACTTCATCATTGTCCTCCTGTGATTCTTCAGCTCCATCTTCACCATTGTCCTCCTGTGTTTCTGGTACATGTTCACTCACATAAGGCACATCCTTGCATTGGAAAGAATACAAGTTAGTTATTTTGTTGAAAAATAAAATTCACTGTCAATGTTATAATATATACCTTTGCAGCTTGTTTGGATTGGTGAATAAAAGCATCAAATCCTTTCAGTTGTGATTGGGTGATATTAAGACACATATGGATCTCTGCTTCACTGTATTTTGACTCTCTAAGGTAACTCAAATCACTCAGTATTTGATCCAGATCATCCATATCAATACCATCACCTTCATCATCAATGTTAACATCAGCTTCCTGTGTTTCTAGTACATGTTCACTATCAACAGTAGGTGCTGTTTGGGTGACAAATTGACTCTCAACATTAGGTGTCGTTTGGGTGAGAAATTGAGTCTCAATCCCAGGTTCTTTTTTCCCATAACTTTCACCTTCTTCATAAACACTGGTAGACCCTCTTCCACCACTTCTACCCCCTTTTCTACCACCTCTTCCACCTCTTCTACCACCTCTTCCACCACCTCTACCAAGTCTAGTGCAATTGGTCAATTTTGGATTCAACCTTGTCCTTCCTATTTTCTTCTTAGGCTTTGGTGTTGGTTGGACTGAGGGATTCTTGCAAGACACTTTATTGTGCCCCATTTGCATACAATTCTGACATTGGATAGCTCTACCCTTAGAGGAGACTTGGGAAAACCTGTCTTGATGCTTAGAGACATGCCTTTTCCTTTTCATACAAGGCCTTCCTGGCATCCTTCTTTCAATAGGTGGTAGTGGTTTGGTGTAAGGTGTTGGTTCCCACATATTACTACCATTAACAGGAAGGATGTTATACTCATAAGTAGTTAAGAACTTGTCCTTACCAAACCATGTGCTGATGAATCTAGTTGGATCCTGTTGTGTGTAAATTATGGTTGCTTGGGCATGGACACAGGGAATCCCAGATAACTCCTAAAGTCTACATGTACAGTACATCCCCTCGAAGTTCACTCAATATGAGTGGAAGCCATTTCTCACTTCAAAAGCATTCAAACCACTAGGATGAACAAACCAAGTCCTGCAAACACATTAACAGTTTTAATTAGTGTACACATTAACAGTTTCAAACCACTAGGATGAACATAATACTTACTTGATATCAAAAGCAAACTCATCCATTTTCTTAATAGCTCCTGGACACACATTATTCAGCTATTTATGTGCTTCTTGCTTCAAGTTAAATAACCTTTCCATCATATATAGTCTAATCTCCTCAAGCATGGCCTACGAAGGCTTCTTTCTGGCATCAAGTATGATGGCATCAAAACACTCTGTCATTCCATTTTCAACAGCCTCACATGCCATTCCACCTTTAAAAATGCCCTGCACCAAGATTTAGGCTCCCTTGCCATCAAATGATCATAAGCAGCAAGATTGACTTCTTTGATCTTCTCCATATTCAATTTGATGTCCCCTTCAACAGTTGAATTGACAACTGTCCAAAACATATTCTTGAACTCTATACCATTGAAGAACTTTCTGAAATTTGCATACACATGTCTTGCACATTGTCTGTGCTCCACACGTGGCAATACAACCTTTACAGCTTTCAAAAGACCCTATCAATTACATTAAAAAATATCATTACTAACTGCTTCATCCATGTATAAGTGAAATGAAAAAAGTAGATAATTGAAAACATTACCTTGTGTTGATCAGATTTAACACACAAATCCAAGCCTCCTTGTAATTCTAGGTCAGCATGTAATAGTTCCAAGAACCATTGCCAGTTGGGATTGTTCTCAATTTCAGCTACTGCCCAAGCAATGGGATACACATGGTTATTTGCATCCATCCTTATGGCAGTTAGCAGCTCACCTTCACATTGTCCTTTCAAAAAACTCCCATCAAGCCCTATAACTCTTCGACAACCAACTTTCCATCCTTCTTTGATAGCCTTAAAACATGTATACATTCTATGGAAAGTGGTAGTGTTATCAGGGTTTACAGTGACAGATATTTGAATTGTACTCCCTGGATTGGACCACATCAATTCATGTCCATAATCCCAAACTTTTGCATAGTGATCACTCAACTTTCCATCTATTAAAGAAATTACCCTACACTTTGCTCTATAACATTTTGACCATGAAACCTTGCAATGGAACCTGCTTTGAATAATAGCTTGCATTTTCTTACATTTCAGAATTTGGTTTTTTAATCATCTCCTTCAGAAACTGCCTATCCATGTGGGATCCATAAGATTAGCACTATGGAAATTCCTAACACAGGTATGTTGCTCAACCATTTTTTTGATTTGGAATGATCTTTCAGTGCTCATCCATGAGGCCCTTACAACAAAGGGACATTGAAATTTCTCAGGGTCACTTGCACATACAACCATGAGCCTTACACCATCACATTTCTTGAACCTAATTGGATAACCCCTACTTATAGAGTAATTTGTCAAACAAAGCTTCTGTTGGTGTGGTGATTCATACCTCTCTCCAAGAACTAGCTTCATATTGTTCCATTTCACCTTTGGATCATGGGTTGAGTATTGAAACTGCAATTTGTCTTAATCGTCACCTTCATTATCACTCTTCTTGTCCTACGGTGCTTCATCTTCTGACATTCCTCCAAAATCATTTAGGTTTATCTCAAGTATGGTGCATTCGTCAAGCGCTTCGTCTGCGAGAGTATTTGGGAACTCATCTTTGCATCGACTTCTTTGTTTGTGTTTGAAAAACTCATCCAATTCCACGCTAATGGTATCGAAGTCATCTACTGTCTCCGTTATCACTACAAAACAAAAATTAATCAAATATTTTAAGGGAAACACAATATTGGAGGACCACGTGGATTTTCTTACCTTTGATTCTTCTCAAGTATCGTTTTGCTTCGATGGAGGGTAAGAAGGGGTTTTTACAGATGAGGAGTTGATGATGGGGTGTTTAATGGAGGGTGATAAGGTCAATGAGCTGGGGTAACAGGCTCATATAAGGATTATTGGTTCTTAGGGCCAAACTAAGTGTATTAGCCGGTAATCTTTCCTTTTTCATAAGTAAAATTTAATTTAGGACTAACTCATAAATTGGGGCAAACTTTTGGGTCTTTTTCGCATATTTCCCTTTATCTATTATGTAAACTAGGTGTGAGACCCGTGTAATACACGGGGTTATTACAAGAAATGAATTTTTGCATTTTTATCCCTTAATAGCATCATACTTTCATTTGTATCACATAATACATTATGATGATATTAAGGGATAAATAGGCAAGTATGATGCTATTATGGTGTAAAAGCAAAATATAAATTATGATGTTATTACACAAATTAACAAACAAAAACAATATGAGCAGGGGAAATATTATTTAAGAACTGTAAAATCATAAAACTAAAGCCAAATATAAGTCTATAATGTTAAAAATAAACAATCTATAAGGTAGAATGCTATTACATTATTAAAACAAACATATTTAATGCAGTAAAATCAACGAACATTGTACAATTGGAATAAAAGGAAGCTAATATGTTCTATAAAGAGTATATGTGTTATAAAGATTGATTTTTTAGTTGCTTTTTTGCGTTGTTTAAGTAAAGATGTATAAATTCAAGGGGAAACCAGGAACACATAGCAAAACTTGTAAAACTGAATAGAAAAAACGAATTGCAATTTTCACCAAAACAATCCTAATAACTTCATAAAGGTAATTCAATCCAAATAAAATAATGTCAAATACTTCCAACCATCAAAGCAAAACAAACCCACACAAAGAAAAAACAAAAGTTGAAATAGTTAAAAAGGGAGAATCCACTTAAAATGTCCAATTGGGTTATATGATTAAAGATGCATTTATTTCTCTATTTTTGGAATCAAAAGTTCCATCTTGCCATGTCCCGAAAAGCCATCATCCATGATAGTTGAACGCACTTTTGTCGATGACATTGCTGGTGGGTCATCAACATCGTAAACTTCAGAAAGATTGCGCTTTAGCTTTGCATTGGGAGATACAACTTTAGAAAAACGGTATTTGGGCAACGGACTCGTCGTTGTGCTTTTCTCAACATTAGAGGCTGGAGTGATGTTATCTCCCGTGAATGATATTGCATCCTTTTTTTAAGTACATAAAAACTGATAGTTAAGTAGTAATTCAAATGAAGTTAAATTAAAATTATACTTTAAATGTAAAATAAATAGCACCTTCAAATTGGTAGTTTCTTGAGATGTGACTTCAAAGGTTGCAGTGTTGAAAGAGTCGGAATCAACATGCTGCAAATAAGAACATACTAAGAATGTCTTAAACAATATAATAGTATAGGGATTAAATAAATTGTGCAAAATTGATACCTGGTCAATTGTAAACTTCTTTTCAAGTTCAGAAAGTATTTTACGGTCAGTAGTCAACTTGCGTATTGAATACCCTTGTACTTTATTTTTCAAATTATATTCAGAAACTTCAATCAGAAACGCAAATTTCCTCTCAAGCAAATCAATGATTTCAACGGGGAAAATAGCAGTATTACCATCCTACAAGACAAATGGAATTGAATAACATGTAAGATAAAACATGAGAAGAACAACTAAGTTGTATAGTAAAACAGACCCAACCTCATTAAAAATTTCCAGCAATTCTTGTGCATTTTTAAAAAAAGCCTATTAGCATCACCATCAAAAAGAGTCAATGAAATTACTCATGTAGGATCTTGGACTCTAATTGGGATTTTAAACCTAAACATATTAAAAAACAATAATGAAATATTACATTAATGTGTAAAAAAATAATAACAATGAGAAAGCATAAAGTATGTGTTCAATACCTAGGAAGAACATATACAACTTTATTGTTGCAGATTGAGGATGAACACACAACCATTTTTTTGTCGTTTGATCCATCATTTAGCTCAATGTTCATCATAATATCTTCATTAACCTTCCTATGACACGATTTACATCCCCAATAATACCATGAAAAATCTGTGCACACACGCTTAACTGTACCAAGCACAATTACTCGGCTTACCTATAAAAAATAGAAGTTGTTTTAGTATACAATAAATTAAAATTAGGTAAAACTTAAAAAAAAAAAATACCTTTGTGATTTCTTGGATTTCGGTAATGGGTTTGAAGTCATGTTTCAAAAGAAACTCATCGGTCTCAGAATACAATAGGGATGATGAATCTTTGCTACGATTAGCAGACAGATTTTCAAAAGAATTTTTTGAAACCAAACTGTTAATGAATAAAGTTTAATTTTTGTTATGTAAAAATGCATAAAAACAGTACAATATTAAGAAAAAAGATGGAAGCTATCTAACGTGTTCTTGAATTGTAGGATTTCTTCTATGTTAGCATTGATGTAAAGCTTGGTAACAGAGTACCAATTTGAAACAGACAAACGACCTGCAAAAAAGAGTTATATTTTAGGTTTCTGTGTGAAAAATGGAACAAATATGAAATTTTATGTTGTAGTTATTTGAGTAGGGTCAAAACAGTACAATTGGTTCCCAATAAAATATAATATCAATTTGTTGTTTAAAGTGGGAGGAATTTATTACTTGTTAAAGTATATTGTTGTTTTTTGCTTTTAATATTCTGTTATAAATTTTACTCCTGGCAAAATAATATAAAGATTCAGGGGCAAATCAGTCATGAAAAAGTATAATAGTATATAAAATATATTTTTATAGAGTACAAATATGCATATCATGCATATTGTCTATAACTTAATTGTTTAATTTAAGCTTTATTTATAAAAAAGGAGTTGTGAAGGGACAATAATGGTAACCAAACAAAAAATATTAAAGTAAGAAACATACCTCGATAATCAGACACTTTTCCAAACTGGATAATTATTGTAACAGTCCTTTCTTCTGGATTATTTGACACATAATCAACAAATTGTTGAGCATACTCATCCCATAAAGTAACACTCACTTTTCGGCCTCTGAAAAAATGAAGTAAGGGGAAATGAGATTGTTATACAGGTAAAATAAAATTGTTTGTGTACAATAACCGGTTCTCACTCTAAATCTTGGATTGGCACATTCTGTCTACGTGTTTCCTTGCCATGCTTTGACATAAAAGTCTCCATCGGAAAATATAAAAGCACGTGACCAATTACATCTTGAGAAAATCAAAGTATAACACAAAGTATAACACAGGTAGTAGGAATGGTAATGCAAGAAAGAAAAGTATAATAAATTAAATAATTAAATTTAGATTAAGCACTAATCGACTGGTGTTTTTTCTGGAATATTATTTTTAATGATTGTTTGGTAATTCTCAAAAGAAAAACCGTACAGAGGACCCACAAAATCATTGGATTTGGTAACCATTGTGATTGGACAGAAATGTAATTTGTTTGAATTAATCACAAATTTGTTATCCGCAGTGTTTTCACCAACTTGAGGATTCTCGATATAATAAGATTCATTTTCAGTAAGCATCTTTTCAAATTTGAAAACCCACCTACTTGGAACTTGAGCTTAAATTTTAGTACCCTATATGCAAAAATCATAATTTAGAATAATAACATAATTATTAGAATACCACTTAGAAGTAGTATGCTTAACAAAAAATGAGACAAAAAAACTGAAAATTGAATAAATACCTCTTCATCAACTAATATCATATCAATACGAAAAGTCTTCTTCTTATCATAAGTTAGTTGTTTAGTCAATTGAATGACTCGAACTTTCAAAGTGAACTTCTCATGCAACAAATCAAGTTTTCCAAGTAGTGTGATGTTTTTAGGAGCCATGAATCTGTAACACGCACAACCAACAGAAGCTACATTATAGACAATGCTAATATTTGCCAAAACAGAATGTACAATGAATTGAAAGCATTATGTTATTATAGACAATGCTAATATTTGCCAATATTAAACATTTTTACTTATTCAAACAGAATATAAGTATTATGTTATCATGAACTAAAAAAGATAACTAACAAATTCTTAATTAAAAAGACCATACTACCCTTATACCCACGAGTAACTTTGGGGGTTATCAATACCTGTAATAACACCCACAATAAACATTTTGAAACATTTTTACTTATTCCAACAAAGTATAAATATTATGTTATCATGAACAAAAAATATATATAATCAAATATATTGTGGCAAATTTAGCAAATTTCTAATATTTACCAAAACAGAATGTACACCAAATTGAAACAAAAACAGTCACATCTATGATTTTATTAACAAATAAGAGTTTTTTTTTTTTTTTTTTTTTTTTTTTTTTTTTTTTTTTTGCAGATTTGTTTTTAATCACTCGATCATGTGTGCAGGGATAATTTGATGCAAGTGACATTTTTTAATCTTAACTGAAGTTGTATATTAAGATTCTCAGAAACTTGCAAATTACACCAACTGGGTTATTTCAACTATCCTAGACCATTAACCATTTGGGGGGTTACATAGCAAGCAGTTATATCATCAAACACATAATCTTCATTTTGACCAATTATCGAGAAATCCAGAAGCTACATTATAGACAATGCTAATAAAACTTAAGTCATATTCCAATATTTTAATTTGGCTGAGGCGTTTTAGCAAACATATAGAGTACAATATATGAAAATTTTAGCAAACATAAAAAAATAACAATCTGAATGAAGCATTCAATCAACAAATAATGTAAGATTCTTCTTCAAACATTATCAGATGATGGTATGTATAAGATGAAGGAAATAAAATACATACCTGTATGCAGACTGCGTTGAAGAAGAATAACGATGACAACTTCTACAGATGGGAAATTGAGAGAATATGATAGATGATAGCAAACGTACTTATACACAGTTTTGATTATAGAATCCATTCTGTTTCCTAAAATATTGAGATATTACGCTGTCAATCTAAAAATCAAATCCTTTATCTTAGCATATAGTTTCAGGAAAACATCAATTCCCTATCAATTTTTTGCTGATTTTTAGGGGATTTAAACTTGATATCCGATTGTATGCTCGTTGTCGTTAAAATAAGAAAATTTTGTATTGAATGATGGTGACGAGATATACGATACAGGAATGTGAGCGTGAGAAACTTGTTTTGGTGGGGAAAATGAAAAGTAGAATCTTTTTAAGAAAATAAATTTGGAAATGTAGTGTTCGTCCATTTTTTTTTTGTATTAAAAATGCCATTGATTGGCATTATTTTGACTTCTAATTGCAATTTTTATGTTTATTCAAAACTAATATCCGTTTTTTTTACAAAAGTAACCCAAAATTGGTGTTGATATTGATGGAGTTAAAGAGATTGGCATTACCATCTAAAGAGGTTGGCATTGCCAGGTCATTTTTCATATATTGGCTTGCATTGTAATAAATTTGTTTTTATCCCTTATTCTTTGCCATAGTCTATACTGGATAACGAAAATATTTTGGCATCATTATTCGACAAATCTTATTTTATTGTACCAGTGAAATTATGTTTCTGTTTATTTAATTAATTTAAGAAAAGCCTTATAGTTTACACTTTGATAATTAATTTTTTTAAATGAACCCGTGTAGTACACGGGTCTTACACCTAGTTGTTTCATAAAATACAAATTATCTAAGTTTATTAATTTGACATAATTAAATTGAAAATAAATAGTAATACGAAGATTATAAATTATATTTTTTATTTCTATTTTTGATCTAAATGATCATTTTGACCTCTATATCCAAATTACTTAGATTTTAAATGTATATTAATAATTTATTTTCATTATTTTAAAATTGACATACTTCAAAAATTTATAATACACTAATATGAATATCTTAAAACATAAATCAATTTTAATTGTTAAAAAATTGTTATTTTGACCATGTTAACGGCAAATAATCATTTTGACAATTATACAATAATTAGTATTCTACTTGAATATTATTTTCTTATTTTTTTAAATGTACAATTACTAAAAAAATTATAACTAAATGATTAATGATTACACATTCATATTTATTTTTTCATGGTATAGTAATATAAAGTTGAATTTTAGAAATAAATATGAAGGCAATGATGATTAATTCAATAATTGAATCTATACAAATAAAAAAAAGTATTGAAATATTTTAAAAAATAACTCACAAATTTCCAAATACTTCTTTGAATACAACATTAGACGTTTTATTGCTAAGGTTGCCATCACTATCTAAAACTAATATTTTTAATCCATCTTTGCTTTTAACTCTCGACAATGCAACATACAACTGTCCATGAGTGAACACTGATTGTCTCAAAAATAAACCCATTTTCGATAGTGATTGTCCTTGACTCTTGTTTATTTTCATTGCAAAACATACAGCCAATGGAAATTGTTTTCTTTGAAATGTGAAAGGAATTCTTTTTTCTGAAGGAGTTAAGATCATTCTTGGAATAAAAGTACGGTTTCCTATATTACTTCCGGAAATTATCTCTGGTTCTATAACACGGTTACCCAATGTTATAACTCGTAGTCTGGTTCCATTACACAAACCACTTTTCAGATCAATATTCCTTAGTAACATAACTGGAACACCGACTTTTAATACCAACTTATGGATCGGCAAACCTGAGAGTTTAAGACCATTTAGAACATCCGGCGAATACAAGCTTTCATCAATGTCATTATGAACAAAATCTGAATGACAAAGAATGTCTGAACTCAAGTATTCTTTTTTCATCACCTGGAAATAGTGATAACAGACGATCATTTATTTCCTGAACAACTTCGTTTTTCGGTGCAAGGATTGCTCTTTCTTGAAAAAACTTGGGATGATTGGCATTTTCAATAATAGAAGGATAGACAAATGCAATTAATGAACCGATTGGATCAGATGAATCAGTAATGAGAAGATCATCTGGTATATCAATAATTGCCTCACCATCATTGAAACCACCCACATTTCCTTCTCCTATATCCAAAAGCCAGTTTGCAAAGGCCTTTGTTTCCTCAATATCATTTGTTTGATCACTCAACCTCATGTTTTTTGTTAATCTTAAGACTTTGCAATCTGGCCAAATGTAGGAGGAACTTAATGAAGCATTCACAATGTCTTGTCTGCTTCCCTTTGGAACAACAGGTAGAATCTGCCTAAAATCGCCTCCAAAAACAATTGATTTTCCTCCAAATGGCAATTTTGAGTTGTTGCGAAGATCAAAACTGAATATATCCTTCAAAGATCGATCCAACGCTTCAAATGCATGTTTATGAATCATCGGTGCCTCATCCCATATAATCAATGATGCTCGTCTTAACAAATCGGCAACATCACTATCCGGCACGAATGAACAAAAAGAATCCTTAGTAAGATTTATAGGAATTATAAAGCGAGAGTGTGTCGTTCTACCTCCGGTAAGTAATAACGAAGCAATACCACTTGAAGCAACATTTAAAATGATTTCACCTTCAGATCTTAAGGCTGCAGACAATGTCTTCTAAAGAAAAGTTTTCCCAGTACCACCATAGCCATATACAAAAAACACGCCTTTTTTTTTTTGTTGAATATGTTTCATGATTTCGTCAAAAACACCTCTTTGTTCAACTGTTAATGAATCCAACAGATGAATCAACTCGTTGTGTAGAACGGTCCTGTCAAAATCTAGCTCCTCGGTTATCAAACGATGGTTTGAAGAAGATATAGATTCATGATCTGGGTAAGGCATCCCATAATAATCTTTGAGGCTTGAGTTGTTCTGGAGTAAAACTTTTTCAATCTCATAAAGGGTCAAGTTCTTAAGTTGATCCTCAGTAAGCGATAAACCTGTATAAATTGAAAGCTAATTATTTATAAAGAAATATACACAATCACAAATACATAGAAATAATGTTTCCAAAAATAATATGTTAACGTATTATGAAAAAATGTAATTGTGAATAAAAAAATACTTATTAAACATAAGTATATTATTAATGCATATATTTAAATGTTAAAAAAATATCATAATACCTGGAGAATTTAATCGCTTCTGTTGATTGTATAGAATTCCACCTGATAAATATTTCTATGTATTATCCCTAACACGGGACAGGTTAGACAAACTATTCGACTTTAGCATAATTGCAAATAGAGATTGTAAATAATAACCAGACCCTGAATGACTGGCTTCCTCGATGGCATCAATGTATTCTCTATCATCTTCTAAAAGTCCAAGAGCATAACATGTCTCTCTAAAAGTAGCATATACGTGACCATTTACCGTGCGGATATCTTCAAACGATTTCGGACCTTTGACTTTATTTAAAAAAATTCTTAAAAAATACGCTTCACCGAGATTAGGTGAAACTGCAAGAATTCTTAATCAAATATTTTAAGGGAAACACAATATTGGAGGACCACGTGAATTTTCTTACTTTTGATTCTTCTCAGGTATCGTTTTGCTTTGATGGAGGGTAAGAAGGGGTTTTTACAGATGAGGAGTTGATGATGGGGTGTTTAATGGAGGGTGATAAGGTCAATGAGCTAGGGTAACTGGCTCTTATAAGGATTACCGGTTCTTAGGGCCAAACTGAGTGTATTAGCTAGTAATCTTTCCTTTTTCATAAGTAAAATTTAATTTAGGATTAACTTATAAATTGGGGCAAAATTTTGGGCATTTTTCGCAGATTTCCCTTTATTTATTATGTAAAGTTGTAGGGTTTTTTTTTTTTTTTTTTTTTTTTTTTTTTTTTTTTTTTTTGATATATGACATATTTAAAAGACGACAAGTTATATAAAGAGGCTTTATAAAACATTAAAGATTTAAGATAGATAATGCTAAATTATTTAATTCTACAAAATTTGAAAAATATTAACTACTTAAGAAGGTTTCGGACAATATATTCCAGTTACATACAAAATAGTGAATAATGGATATAACAATAATAATACGTTTTTCCAATGCTAATCCCAAAATGCCCTTATATTGTTCTATTATACTTTGCTCAATTATTTTGTTAGTAGGTAAAAACCAACCTTCTATGAATAACTAATCTTTTATAAACGTTACTCGTATATAGCAATAAATAATAAGTTTTTCAAAAGCTAACTCTTAAATGCCTTTACATAGTCATAATATATTTCTATCATACTTCGCTCAATGATTTTGTTGGTAGGTAAAAACCAACCTTGTATGAATAACTCATCTTTTATAAACCTTAATCGTAACTTCGTTTGTTAAGGACAAACTATTCGCTTCATCTTCTTGTCTTATTTTTAAATTTTTATTTATCACATTGTTTTATTAAATATTCAAACTGCAAAAGAATTTTGTTGAAAATAATACATTAGCACATGTTGTCCAAATCTTAATAATAAGTTTTTGACAAATTCATATGTTAATCTCTAGAAAAGTATTGGATAAGCAGGGACGGACGCAGAATTTCATAGTAAGGGTTGCACGGGAAGATTAGGGGTTGCACGATAGTACAAAAAAAAAAATTTTAAAATTTTCGAAAATTTTTCCACTGCGGCCGGAAAATTTAGGGGTTGCCGGTGCCACCCCGGAACCCCCCTATATCCGCCACTGTGGATAAGCTCATGTATAATAATTATGTATAATAATTGTTTAAATTAGAGGTGACAATCGTGTCGTGTCGGAACACTAAACGGGTTGAAAGTGCTTGACCCTAACCCGACCCATTTAATTAACGTGTCGTGTCGTGTCAACCCGTTTATTTTCGTGTCGAGTTTCGGGTTAGGGCTATACCTCAAAATATGTCGTGTCATGTGAGGTTAAAAGATTGAGCATGTTGAAAGAGTAGGAGTTAGATAGGCAGAAAGGAAAAGCTAATAGTTTGGAGGCAGAATAGATGAAGCCATAGCAAGTTCAAATGACAAAATTAAAAGAGTGAGAGTTAGGGAGGCAGATGACAAAGGTCATGAGGATGTGAGAGTGGTGAAAGAGATTGGGTAGTTTGGGAGAGAATGGAAAATTTGAAATGAAGTCTTGAGCTAGATGGCTAAGTTATTTCAACATTAGAAAACAATTAAATTCAAAGACTTTCTTTTACTTATGGTTTTGATTTTGTATTTCTCTAGTTTATATAAATAATTCAAAATACTTGCATATAAATAAACGGGTTATTTTTGAGTCATATTCGAGTTGAAATTCTCAACCTTAACCTTACCCATTTAATTTTCGTATCGTGTCGTGTCAACCCGTTTATTTAAATGGGTTGAAATATCTTACCCAAACCCGTTTATTTCGTGTCGGGTTCGTGTCGGGTTTCGTGTCGTGTCAATTTTTGCCACCTCTAGTTTAAATTTCAGTCTTAACAAAAGAATTGGATAAGCTCACATGTTATAATTGTTTTTAGTTGTTCTCTATTTGGCCCATCTCCTCATTCATTCTTTCATCCATGAAAATGATAAATTTATCCTTTTCGGATGTTATTATTTTGGGCTTGGGAGGATGCAAATATATTTAAAAACACTTGTTCATTTATACGTATTTAGGGTTTTATGTTTGGCTTTCGATAACAAGTTCTAAATATCATAACTCTCTTACTTCTAGTCAATAAGTTTGTCCTAAACGTAAAAAAGTGAAAATCGATAAATAACTTCTCATATTCAAGTAAGGATTTATATTTTTACCAAAACGAAAGTTATATTTGTTACTAAGGACGAGCAACATGTTGGAAGTGAACCGGAACCAATATCAAATATATGTAGTTTGGTTTGGTTCTCGGTTCTTCCATATCTTTAGTTCTTATTTATAGTTTGATTCAGCCCGGTTTCGGACCCTAATTATAGGAGTGAGCAAAATACTTATAAGAACCAAAATAATCCGAAACCGAAACCAAACATCTAATCCGGTTCGGTTCTTGGTTATTTCATATCTATAAATTTGATTTTTGATTTTTCAGAGCCCCCATATTAGTTACCATACTCATGTTGCATTATCAACCGATGTGACGCCAAATGATTACTTTTACGCTTAACAACATCATGCGGGTTTTTGATAAAAGGTTCATTCTAAATAACATCGTGATCTTGAATGTCAAAAGATTATGAAACTTATATTACAAACAACAAATAACAACCATAAAACTTTTCAACTCTTAAAAATTAGGAGATAGATTATTACCCAAAATATAGCCCCTCTATTGTTTCTGCACCCCAAAGCTTATTTAACTCTTTGTGATTGATGAATCACGTAATCGTTCATTTTGGAAAAGAACCGAACATCTCATGGTTCTTTTATTTTGCTAGCAATAAACAAAGGAAAGTCATTCTCTCTTTCTTTAGGTTCTTGGTGAGCTACACAAAAACACAAAAAGAGGACCAAGTCCTAGTAAGTTATCCAATATCTTTTCATTCTAATTATCTATACAAACGTGAGACAGGGAGAATGGTCAATCTCAAATATTCCAAACTATGTTTCATGATAGAGACGTGTGGTCACCATAAATTAGACTACATAATTGATCAAATATCAATGTAGTCCAAGCACGACATAATCCACTCAACATGTCATACTTGAGTATTCCGTAATCCTTGTATGGATAAAAGTTACAGACAATGTTGGAGAACATCATGATATAAAGAACATCATATTAAGATCCAATGTATCGGCGTTTTAAATACAATATGTTAAGGTCTTGGATTTCCTCACAATATGATCTGTAAAGTAATCTCCAAGTGTGGGTTACTCTGGTACTTGATATTTATTAAGTATGTGTAACATCCCAAAAATATGGTTCAAAATTTTCATTTGTAAATCATAAATAGAAGTCATAGTTATCAAAATCATAAGTCATCGTATCATATCAAAACACATATCAACATATCAGTGTAAAACATTACAGGCTATATAAATGTTGTGTGCACTGCAATCATCCCGAGCTCTTCACTTGCTACCCGAAGTACCTGAAACCAAAAGTGAAAATTGTAAGCACGAAGCTTAGTGAGTCTCCCTAAACTACCACATACCATACACATAATCACATAATAACATAACATTAGGTCTTTCCTGCTACAGCGGCCCCGCCCAGCATCGGACTGAAGTCTGGCATCGGGCCCCGCCCGACATCGAGCAAAGCTCGATATACATATAACATATCAAAAATACACATAAGTAAACACATAACATAAACATATAAACCTTCATCGGGCCCTGCCCGACATCGTATCGACGTCTGGAAACATATAAACATTCATTGGGCTTTCCCCGACATCGGACTGAAGTTCGGAAAAACATAAAACAAGCACATGCAAGAATCACGAAGACATCAACAATACAAACATTCCTCGGGCTTTCTCGGCATCAGAACGAAGTCCAGAAACACATACACAACTACATCGGGCATTGCTTGGCATCGTACCTTAGTCTGGAATATGCGAACATACATAAACGGTCCGACATTGGTGCCCTCGACCCGTTCATACTGGAGGAAAACTCACCTTAAATGTCGGATGAAGTAGCTGAAACGTCTCTACTCCTGCAACCGGCTCTACTCACGCCCTATACAGAAACAACCCCTTAGATACCATTTTATACTGAAGACGCCTTCACGGGTCAACCTTTGTCAAAGTCAAGGTCAAGGTCAAAGTCAACACCCCGAGTGGACTCAACTCTTCGAGTCATCCCTTTGACTCGCTGAGTTTCCATGCTCGGCAGAATCGTGATAAAACGTGTCAACTCGTCGAGTCCCTCCTTAGACTCGTCAAGTTCTGCGCTTTATAGAATCGGGACAAATCGTTCTAACTCGTCGAGTCCCTCGCCGAGTTCTTCAGTTTGTTGCTTCATCTTAATGGATTAAGCCCCTATTCTTCATATCTGAGTTTCATACTTCACATATACTCTGAAAATGTCCTTTTAAGGGTAAAGTTTCCAACTTTACCCATTAATAGCCTTACATAATGGGTTGAGCTCAAATGCTAATTCTTTAAGACCTAGATCATGATCCAAACGCCATCAATACTTTAAACCAAGGTATATAAACTGAGATTTGCACCCTACACACTACAAGAACATGTAAAGCTTCCATCTTTCTCTCCATGCATGGCCTTTTGGAGCTTAAAAGGCCGAAAATACATCCTAAAGCTGCATGGGGATTTAATGGCCATACATTTTGCACTTGTATGCCATGAGAGCCCTTCTAGGTTCTAGATCTAAAGGTTTACACACTTGGGATGTCTATTTCCCAAAGATCATGCTTATTGGACCAAAACCCCAATAAAATGATAATAAGGAGATTTAAGAAGTTACTAAGCAAGTTTGAGACTTGCTTACTAGGAAATGATGAGAATGAAATGGAGTCTCTGGATCTACTAGCTTATTTTTGAATCCCCAAGCTTCTCCTTCCTTCACAAGCTTCAACACACACAAAACTTCACTAAAAAAGGGCTCATAAGCTCATTAATGCATTAGGGTTTCTAGACTTAGGGTTTGGGACTTGGAGGCTAGAAATGAAGTTAACATGAGGGGATTAAGATGATTATATAAGGTGTAAAACCCCGGAATTAGGGTTTCACCCCTGCCAGTCTACTCGTCGAGTTGAGGGCTCTCGACTCGTCGAGTACGTTGCTTAATACCCGCACCCTTCTGATCTCTACTTGACGAGTTTGGGGCTCCCAACTCGCCGAATTGCTCTACAAAAATGAATAAATTTTTATTATTAAATTACATACCAGGAACCATGCGTTAAAATTCTCCCCCACTTGTCTTAGACTTCGTCCTCAAAGTCTGCTGCTTCAAATAACTCTGGGTAATGCTCTCTCATCTCCTCCTCTGGCTCCCAAGTCCACTCCGGGCCTTTGCGGTGCTGCCACTGCACCTTCACCGGTTCAACCCTCTTGTTCCTCAGCTCTTTCGTTTTCTTATCGATAATGGATACCAGTCTCTTGATGTAGTTCAAGCTGTCGTCAACCTGTATATCCTCTAAAGGCACAACTGCGGAGTCATCTACTAAGTACTTCCGTAGCTGGTAGACATGAAATGTATTGTGGATCTGGCTGAGCTCTGCTGGAAGATCCAATCGATACGCCACCTTTCCCACTTGGGCTATAACCCTAAAAGGACCAATGTACTTGGGCCCGAATTGCCCCGCTTCCTGGACTGGATGACACCTTTCCAAGGTGACACCTTCTGGAGAACCATGCCGTCCACCTGAAACTCCAAGCATGACCGGTGCTTGTCAGCATATCTTCTATGCCGACTCTGAGCAGTTTGGAGCCTGCTCCGGACCTGCCAGATCTTCTCAGTGGTCTTGAGTACTACGTCTGCACTCCCTATGACTCTCTGACCAACCTCGCCCCAACAGATTAGGATCCTAAAATTCCTCTTATAGATCATCTCGAAGGGAGGTCGATCTATGCTAGCATGGTAGCTTTTGTTATACGGAAATTTGGCTAATAGAAGATACGCGTCCCAACTGCTGTTGAAATCCAATACACACACATGCAATATGTCCTCTAGAGTTTGAATGGTCCTCTTACTCTGACCGCCAGTCTGAGGGTGGAAAGCAATACTAAAGTGAAGATGAATTTCCATCTCGTCGTGAAACCGCTTCCAAAATCTGGAAGTGAAAACAACATCTTGGTCTAACACCACCAAAACTGGCACTCCATTACGCGCCACTACCCTGCGTACGTATATCTCAGATAGCTTCTCAACCGATACTCTACACATGCGGTCGTGGGAAGCTTTGTGATGAAATCTATGGTGATATCTTCCCATTTCCACACGGGAATATCCAACGACTGCATCTTGCCGTGAGGTCACTGGTGTTCGGCCTTGACTTTCTAGCAAGTCAAGCACCGCTCTACATACCAAACTACATACCGCTTCATGCATGGCCGCCAATAATTAGGACGAAGATCAAGATACATCTTCGTCACCCTGGGATGTTTGGAGAACCTCAACTTGTGGGCCTCATCCATCAGAACCTACCGTACACCGCCCCAGTATTGAACCCAGACCCTTCATGCAGGTCCAACAACTCACTGCTGTCATAATCAAATGAGGCCACTTGGCCTATGATCTACTCACACTTCTGGTGCTCTTCCTTTATACCATTGACATGCGCCTCAAGGATCTGTTCCAGTAACAGTGTAATCATTGTCATCCTCAGACATACGTCTCGAATCGGAGCTGTAACCGCCTTGTGGCTGAGTGCATCCGCCACTATGTTGGCCTTCCCTGGGTGATAAACGATCTCACAGTCGTACTCCTTCAAAACATCTAACCATCGACGTTGCCTCATGTTCATATTCGTTTGATCCATGAAGTACCTCAAGTTCTTGTGGTCCGTGTAAATGGTACAACAAACCCCATAGAGGTAACGCCGCCAAATCTTGAGAGCGAAAACTGTAGCCCCAGCTCTAAGTCGTGCATTAGGTAGTTCGCCTAGTGAGGCTTCAACTGCCTCGAAGCATATGCTACAACATAACCTCGCTGCATCAGCACTGCACCCATGCTCGTGATCGAAGCATCATAATACACCATGCAATCATCGACGCCCTCCGACAAAGTCAAAATCGGTGCCTCGCATAACCGCTGTCTGAGAGTCTCGAAGTTTGCCGGCTGCTCAGTCCCCCAGTGGAATGTCACCGACTTCTTGGTCAATCGGTTAGAGGTACAATGATATTGGATTAATCCTTGATGAATCTCCGATAGTAACCCGCTATACCAATAAAAATCCGAATCTTAGTTGGACACCTCGGAACCTCTCACTGCGTCGCGGCCTCTATCTTGGTCGGATCGACCAGAATACCCTTATAGTTGAGAAGGTGCCCCGGAAACAGCACCTCGCGCAACTAGAACTCACACTTGGTGAACTTTGCGAAAAATCTCTCCCTCCTCAGTGTATCCAACACCTCTCTTAGGTGCTCCTCGTGCTATTCCTAAGTCTTGGAAGAAACCAATATATCATCAACGAAGACTATCATAGACCGATCCAGCATCAGTCAGATGAGTTTTGAGCATTCTAACACTCATATGGTGTACATGCAACCCTAGAAACCTTGGATCTATGTTTTCTCTATTATACATGCAAATATGATTTTTCCAAGGTTCTCATCCTAACTAAGATACAATGGGGTACTTGTAATATAAAACATAGTGGGATGACATACCTTTTTCTTATGTTTAATTCCTTGGAGCTTCAAGAGCCTAGCACCAATAATTTGGATGCCTCAAGTGGAGTCACAAATCACCAAAAATACATTGGAAAAGTTGAGAGAATAGTAATCAGACTAGAAATCGGCCTACTCTTTTTCTCACACACTAGTGCCATTTCATGTGCCAAAGACCTCTTTATATAGTATGGACGATTAGGGTTACATCCATGTAAACCCTAATACCTATGACCTTTCATTTCCATAGGATCCATGGGTTAAAAACTCCATGGACTATCCATGCAAGCTTAGCCCTACCTAAATGAACTTGGCCCATCCTATATATATATATATATATATATATATATATATATATATATATATATATATATATAAGACCATATCTAATTAGTTCCTTTTGATCACTAAATTAAATCTTGATCAATACTAATTAAATAATATGATTTCATATTAATATATTATAACTTATAATATATTGATAAATCATATACATACTATTCTTAAAAGACTATCCATACAAAATGTTCCGGTGAAGTGCAACCCAAATGGACTATGCTACTCTCGGGTTGAGTACATACCAATAATAGTTATGGGGTTAGACATCTAAACAAACACAGTCTGCACATGAGGTTCATGAGATCCATGAATGTGGCAGGAGCATTGGTGATCCAAACGACATCACCACAAACTCATAGTGATCATATCGAGTCCAAAAAGTTGTCTTCGGCATGTCGTCATCCATCACTTGCATTTGGTGATAACCCGATCAAAAATCAATTTTGGAGAACCAATATGCACCCTAAAGCTGGTCAAATAAATCATCAATCATTGGGATGGGATAACAGTTCTTCACTATTACCTTATTTAGTTCCCGGTAGTCTATACACATGCGATGTGACCCGTCCTTCTTCTTCATAAGCAGGACTGGGGCTCCCCATGGTGAACTGCTTGGTCTAATAAATCCGCTATCTAATAGCTCTTGCAGCTGTGTAGAAAACTCATGCGTCTCGGGAGGAACCAACTGATATGGTGCCTTGGCTATCAGTTCCGCACCAGGAATTAGATTAATCCTGAACTCTACTTGTCTCTCCGGAGGTACCCCATGTAAATCCTCCAGGAACACGTCTGGATACTCTTGTACAATCGATACATCATCCACAGTCGACTTACCCTTGTCCTGGGTATCCCTAACGTAGGCGACACAACCTGTTTAACTCTGATGAAGGTAGCACCTAGCTCTTGCTGCTGAATATAAAGTCAATCTACTTTGTGGCCTCTCGCCCTGAATCACTAAACCTCCCATACTTGGGGTCTGAACCCGTACTAGCTGTTGCTCATCGTCGATCACTGCCCCATTGGGGCTCAACCAGTCCATACCCACTATAACCTTAGTCCCTTGTAAGGACATGGGGACTAAATCCATGGAAAACTGCTCATCAAATAACTATAGTGTATATCCCTGATGAACCCTCGCAACACGAACGATCCTATCATCCGCTATCTCTACATCAAGTGGAGAGTCCAACTCTCCTAGAGCTCCTATAAACCGCTTGCTGAGCATGACTGACACAAAAGATCGAGTAGCCCCTGAATCAAATAATACCAGAGAAGATATATCGTTCACAAGGAATGATCCTATAACGAAACACATAAACATAAGCAATAATCAATATAAATAAAGAGATAAGAAGAAGATACATACCCGTCACCGCATTAGGAGCTTCACGTGCCTCCTCTGCTGTCAGCTGAAAGGCCCTGCTCTTCGCCACAGGCGCCTCTAACCGGCCTTGACGGTCATTTGTAATCCTCAATATAGCAGGAACGGGTGCTACCACATGTCGTGCTGTTGCACAACTTTGTATATGATACTCTCGTGGAAGCAAATCAGATCTGATACTGTCATGGTGGTGGAGGTAGCTGTACAATCCATGCTAACATGAACTGTTTGGACGCACTTAAAGTAGCCCGAACTACCCGCCTTGCATGTTCCCTCGTGCAACTTTCCGCACTTGCCACAACGGCTGCGGTCATGCTGGCTCCTAGGTCAGTGATCTGATACCTTGGTGTGACAACTAGAAAAATTTTAGAACAACAAAGGTCTAAATTTTAACCGTATACAAGTGAATTCACATCGTAACCTTGTTACAATAAATCATTATAGCCAAAAGGGCATCTCTTGTTTAAGTAAATAAACACACTTTGAAAACCATGTGGTAGTGAACCTTTGAAAGTCAACACAAGTCAAATAGATAAATCTAAAAGCATGAAATTATATATTAATTAAGGTATTTTCGGTTTTGGGAATCTAAAACCAAGGGTTTTTGGTTATATAGGACTGAAATCTGATGCCTTAGCTAATTCACACATGGACTGAAATCATGCATGATCCAAACCACTCATGGACCGAAATCCCATTTGCCAAAACTGAAAACGCCTTAATTGGTGGAACTAAAACCGAAATCACCCTGTCTTGGGTGATACCAAAACCAAAATTAAGGTGATCTCGGTCATACCTTGTCCAAAATCACCAAAAGGCGGTCAAATGGTGCCACTTGATTTGTAGAGTTATCTTCCCAATGTGATAATTACACATACCAATGTAAATGTCACTTCATTTCCTTTTATCCTCCTATATAAACACTAATAAGAACTCCTTCAAAACCTTCATTAGTTAAACATTGTCACATTTTAGTTTTCTCTCAAAGATCAAGCCCCCTTTCTCTCCAAACTCAAGATCAAATATCCCAGAAAGTTATTTTTTTTCAAAGTTATTCCTAAGAAAAATTTTAAGTATTCCTTATTACGTAATGTTATTACAATACTATTTAAGATAGTTCATTTATTCACACACATTATTATGTGTTATAAACTATTAGGATTTCGACTACCTTCATGTATTTTAACTTGAAGATCATCACCCTCTCTTCATTATGAAACCGCAATCGCAGATAGGGTGAATTCATAACCCTACATTTTTCAAAACTTTTTCTATATTTTAGGGGGGGGGGGGGGGGGGGTGGAATACAAGTAATATACAAGAAAATTTACGTTAAAACAAAAACATTCAAATACATTTATTTACAATTTTTACGAAAAGTGATAAACACGTAAAATGACTTTACTACAACCTCGTATATTTTTATATACTAAGTTTCGATAAAAACATAAAGATATGAAAAACGAGTACAACATAAACTACATTATTCTTATATATATATATATATATATATATATATATATATATGTGTGTGTGTGTGTGTGTGTGTGTGTGTGTGTGTTTTGATTTCAAATTATTTACTACATTAAACTATATAAATATAATTTGCGAAACTTTACCACCTTTGTAACCCGTTGAGCAAAGGGTGTAATTATATAAAGTGTATATATATATATATATATATATATATATATATATATATATATATATATATATATATATATATATATATATATATATATAATTGTTTTACGTCATTTTCTATATTATCCTGGAAAAATGGGATAATTACATATACAAACGTTTTTCTTACAAAAACATGTACTCTCGTTGAATAAAAATTGTGAGAGATTGTCTTCATCGTACCTACCGAGATATACATGAAAGTCTTGTTTTATAACCAGAATCTCCCGTAAGATAGCATGATACTTGTGTATAGATCTATACGGGACTGATGATCCCACACCCTAACTGTTAGCTACAGTTAGACCGACACGTTATCGGTGACAAATGTTATAACATTTCGATGCCTAAAGAACGTCGCGGCATGCAACTTCATCTTTACCACAGTTATAAAAACTCGCATGGGGAAACGATTATACGTTTATTTTACTAAAAAATACATTTCTTCAAACGGTTTTATACACGAATAAAACTACATATTACTGTTTTAAGTATGCGAATCACTAGTACATTTCGGTCTTGGAATATTTAAGACTACAACTCATTTCTATGGAAAATATTGGATTTTCTGGAGCAAACACCACATTTTACAAGTAAACGACTTACAACTCATTTTATGGAAAATATCGGATTTTGTGGAAACTAATACGATTACTTTACACGGAAAGGATTACATTTTTTCATACAAACTCTTATGAACTCACCAATATAATTGTTGACACTTTTTCAAAACAACTTTTATTCTTAGGGAATCAGTAAAACAGGTAACCACTAGCTTTTGAGGATGGGTCGCTAAGGCATCAAAAAAATCTTTTGTCGTCATATTGTAATTGACTTTTGAAACATGTAACACTTACAAACGATGTAGCTTTTTCAATTATAATATGATGGCTATGTTTTCTTTGATCATTTTAATTCAATTATTATGATATTGTACATGAAAGTCACCCACCACTGGACGTTCCGCCATCCTGGTTTGGGGATGTGATAGATTGGTATCAAAGCATTTTTTATAGTGAACTTAATATATCAAACCACATAAGATATACACACTATAAATACAATGGGACTACAACTCTCTGACGTAACATTTTCGTTCAAATATACTTACAAATGTAAAGATATTTTTATAAAAGTATAAGTATATTCACACTTACTAGTTCAGTGCCATAACGGTAACAAAACAAGAAGTATTAAGATAAGTTAAATACTACGAGTAGGCCCTGTGGTATGTAACCAGTTCTAGGATGAATATAGCCTAATCAACTATATTTATTAGGATGCGACTAACGTATGCCGATGAATGGTCGTAGTAAATGACGAGTTTTAAAATTACCAACAAACCATACAAATAATCCCTAAATTTAAAATACTATAGGAGTATTTTATGATACTACAAAACCACACACTTAGATTCTCTATATACCTCTTACTCCTATTCTTGAATAAAATCTATGTCAGGGTTTCACCTACCAGGAGATCCCTACTTCCCTAACCAGAGAAACGGCAGCTAGATAGAGGAGGATCCAGAGGAAGATCCCGAAGAGAATTCAGAAGAAGTCGAGGAAGTCGAGGAAGACACCAATTTAGAACCCGAAGCTTATAATCCGCCACATGCCGCCCAAAACCCCAGACAGAACTTCCAGGACCTGACACCCTGATGGGAAGTAGACTTGAAGAGATGGAGCCAAGAGCAAGGCCAACACCCCCCCTATATATGTAACGAGTTTTCTACAACCTTGATAGAGGGGGTTCAACAGACAGGGCTCTCCCTATCATGGTTCGTCACATCGCACACCATGGTGAAAAAGCAAGGAAATCCACCAACCAGATCATGGAGATTAGTGCTACCACCGAAGTCACTGCAATTTTTCTTCATCGTCTGGATGAAGATCATGATCGAACACAGGATCATAGTAAGGCCCTTCAAAAGGAAATTACCGCAACTCGAGCAGAGATGAGATAACTTTGGGAATGTCAGGCCATAATGGAAAGACAAGCTATTGAGGCCGAGCACCGAGTGAAAGAGATGCAAACCTTCATGACTTCATTCCAGAACTCACATGATACCATGCACCACGAGTAGTTCCTATACTACTCATGTTTTGTTATAGATTAGGTATTTTTGAGTACGCGTCAGCGCTACTCTTTCCTGTATGTAGGTTCGACCCTACGAATAAGTGAACACACTATTCAAGGGGTCGATATGCTGTTAAAATTTTCCCTTACATTGATGTATTGTAGGCCTGCTTAAAATGTTAAATTTCCCCAATACTATGTACTAAAATATATCAATGTCACTGTTAAATACATAAAATTTATTGTGATCATTTAATTAACTATGGTAGACTTCCATCATGAATCGCTTACAAAATACACTAAAGTCGGATCATAAAACGCATAGAACTAAAGTAGTTTAATTCGATAAACACCCGACTTGTAACCACTATTGAATACTCATCATCGTTTCATCTTTAAACTTTATGGCAGAAAGATACCATCGTGCAAATCTAACAGGCGTTACAACAACACACCAGCAGCAGCAACACCACCACCACTGCCACCACACCCACCAATGGATACTGTTGTATTTCAAGCTACTGTAACATCCACTGTAACCGCTGCCATAGCACAAATTAGCTCTAATGGTACCAATGGGGCTGGAATTGGTGCTAACAGTTCTAACCAAGGTGATAGCCATGGGAGATCAAGAGGATGCTCCTATAAATACTTCTCAAACTGCAAACCCAAAACATTCTATGAAGACGGAGGCGTTATCGCATTGACAGGATGGTTCGAGAAGACTGAGTCAGTGTTTGAAATATGTGTCTGTCCGGAAGAGAGTAAGGTCAAATTCACAGCCTACACATTCACCGATGGGCCCCCCCCTCCGGGTGGAACGGCCAGGTCAAATCATTAACACTCCCTGTAGCCAACGTTTTGAGCTGGGAGGACCTGAAGTTCATGATGATAGCAGAGTATTCTCCAAGGGGAGAAGTACAAAAAATGGAGCAAGAACTCTAAAACCACACGATGGAAGGCTCTGATATAATAGCATATACCACCATGTTCAGTGACTTGGCGGTGCTTTGTCCCGGGATGGTCACCCTGGAAAGCAAAAAGGTGGAGTTTTACATATGGGGACTATCCCCCCAAATTCAAGGAAATGTGGTAGCTTCAAACCCTTCCACTTTTGTTAGTGCCAAACGCTTGGCACGAATTCTTGTGGATCATGGAGTACGCCAGGGTTTTATGACAACCATTCCCGAAAAAGAGAAAGGGAGTGACAACAAAAGAAAATCCTGGAATAAGAGAAAAGGAAAATCAAATCAAGAACACGCCAAGAGACAACAACTAGTGGCAGCCTACACCGTCACTATCCCGGCCGCCCCAACACCAACAAAACAATATGCTGGAACCCTAATTGATTTACCTGTATGTAGGTTCTCTTTCTAGGATTTCTCTTCTAATAATGCTCACACTAACGCATCCTAACATTCCTCCTAGGCTTTACTAGGGCTCCCTTCACATCACTCTCCACCATCAGCTGCAAAAGCGACTTTCTCTAATACCTTCTAACTACCTTACAAATAGAATTACATGCTACAGACACTAGATAATTCTTCGACTACAAGGTCTCACAATACAACGCTTGGACTAAAAAAAGAGTTGCGCAACAAAGTTAAACCTAACCTTCTAAAATTATCGAAATAGCTAGCTGATATTAATGGAGGTCTCTAAAAGCACAAAGCAAGCAAGATTCAAGCATCGAGTTATCCAAACCAGAGCATAACTTAATCAGGCCATTCTATCCAGTATCTGAATCCATAATAGCACGCAGTTCCAAAGGCTCAATCAACATGCATACAAAGGCACCTCTCTTAGCAGACTATCATGGAATTCTGAGCAGTTCCTTAGCCTGATCTAGCATGCAATTCTCATATACTTTTATCAAACATCAAACATAAAACATGTATTGGTATCTTGGGAAATACTTACTTAATCTCGGCTGATTGCACAAATCACGCTCCCTTTTTGTTTATAAAAATATTTTTAGAAACTTATTTTCTTTACAAAAAACTTTTTAGAAATTTATTTTCTTTCAAAAGATTACCAATTCCTCGGTTTGAGTTCAGATATACCTGAGAGTGTGCCCGAATCCCTCAAACCAAGGCTCTGATACCAACTTGTAACATCCCAAAATTTTATAGTCAAATTTACATATTTAAAACAATAAAACATACAACGAGTTGTTCCAAAACTGATCAAAGTGAATATATTGGTTTTTATACACTAGAGTCAATATTGCAAATTGCCAAGGAAGAAAACTCCGGTGGATGCGATGCAGTCACGTCGGGCCCTACCCTTGTATAACAAAAGTACATGAAACCATAAACATAAAACCATAAGCACAAATATTAGTGATTTCCCCAAAATACCCCATATTATACATATATGCCTGCTCAAAGCTATGTCGGGTCTATTTCACCCCCAAGTCTATTTTCAACTCATATGTCAGCACAAGGCTGTACCGGGTCTATTTCACTCTGAGGTCTATTTCACCCCCGAATCTATGTTAACTCATATGTCTGCTCAAAGTTGTATTGGGTTATATCACCCCCGAGTCTATTTCAACTCATATGTTAGCACAAGGCTATATCGGGTCTATTTCACCCCACATACATATAGCAAACATGCACACAAGCGTACAACATATACATCAGGAGTCATAAATACTACAAGCACCTACTACAACATAATCCAAAGGGTTAGCCTTGGTGTCTTCGACCCACAAGTACTATGAGGAGACTCACCTTAGTTCAAAGATAACCGAATCACACGCGTTTCTGCCACCGGGCTCTTCACGTTGAACACATCTGAATTATCCCTAAACAATAATTAAGGAAATTCTGAAAGTCTAAGGTCCAATTCATACTTTATTATGAAAATGCGTAAAAGACTATTTTACCCTTCTCGTATCTGACCCAATAGCTCATTGCCCAAAACCCCATAAGGCCTATTAAGGCACTTCAGTGCGTACGCCCTGCATACCACCTCAGTACGCACGACGTATAATGCTAATCCTAACTCCATTTTTAGATCTTATTCCTTTAAGAGCAAAAGACCACATCCTCAAGTTCAAACCTAATGGATGTCTAGTGTCATAAAGTTTATAACTTTATGATTTAACATGACTTAATAGATCCCAACACCAAAACTAAGCTTCTTAACATAACAAAATGACCAATAAAGTCATCAACTTGATGCCTTTGTATGTGTCCAAGAAATCCAAAACCCAAATCTAGTCTACTAGCTTAACCAAGAGATCAACAACCCATGCATGGTTGGTACATAACCATCAAGATGAAAACTTTATGAACAAGGGATCTTTAAAACATCAAAATAAACAACCCAAAACTTCTGGAGTAGCATATACTCTAAACAATCAACTCATGGGACCAAAAAGCACAAAACCCACTCACAAGCAAGATCTAACGAATGAACCATCAAGTTTGAGACTTTTTACCTTTAGGATCTAGATAAAGGTAAACCAATCTAGGATCTACAAGCTCTAAGCAATACAAATCTTCTCTAATGAGTTCTTCTTCCAAATGCACCAAAAACGAATGAAAATCACTCAAAAGCTCAATAATCTTCCATATGAGGCCAGGGTTTCGAGAAAACAGCCTAAAAGGGTGGAGTCTGAAGGTAAGGAGGTTTGGAAATGATTTAAGGATTTTAAAAAGGGTCCAAGACCCCAAAATCAGGTTTGATTCTAAGTCGCAAATGCCCAACGTTCCTGAGGGAACCTTCGCGGTCACAAAGCCACGAACACCCATCGTTCCCGGCTAGCCCTTTTACCGTTCTAACTTCAAAGGCCATAACTTCTGCATCCCAAATCCATTTTCGACGATCCTTATATACACAAAAACTTGTTGGGGGAACAACCCTATCTATTTACTTTTGACTTAAAACACCTCGAACTAAAATCTTTAAATTCAATAAAAGGTCTGAACGATTACTTTACCGATATACCCTTATGCTCCAAAGCACAAATTGAACTCTTGGATCATAAAATCTACATTACCCACATTCAAATAGGTCTAAACCTCTCTTTCCCAAGGCCCGAAGCCTTATAAATATTGATCTTCAGGTCATGGCGCCGAATAAATAAATGAATCAAAAACAAGGTGTTACAATTACTTTGGGGGAAATCACTAAGTTTTGGCTTACGATTTTCAGTTTCATGTTTTAGGTACTTCAGATGATGGGGAAAAGCAAAGGTGTGATTGTGCCATCCTTCCATTTTTGATGATTTTGGATTTTGAGATACTCTGATTTGTGATTAACACTTTTGAGAATAATATTTTGTAAACAATTATGTTTAGTTGGATTTTAAAAACAAAAAATTTAACTAGATTTTTGGGATGCTACAAGTTGGTATCAGAGCCCTAGTTTGAGAGAATTGGATGAACATTACCGTGAATCCAGAATCAAACTAAGGATCTATAATGGTTTTCAAAATGGTTTTCAAAAGTAACAAAGGAAGGACGAGATGTGTACGATCAGCCGAAGCAAGCAAGTTTATCCCAAGTTACCCACATTGTTATTTGTTGTTGATGATTATGATAGAACCGCATGCTAGTGGTAGGCTAGGGATCCCCAAGAATCGCATGATAGAACTTTTTGATGTATAATGCTTGATAGCCTAGGAGGACTTCTTGTATGTTCAAATGAAATTGACATCATTACTATAGTTTATTAGTGTGTATATCATAGTTGTACATAACTAAGATTCTATAGCTTGAGAATGTGAGATTTAGCCTTATTTCCTATTCCTTGTTCGGTTGTGGTCTTAGGGTAGAATCAAGTATTCAATTGTCTATGGGATCCAGTGTTATGTATGATTAGCATACACGAGCGGTTACAGGGTTTGTGGAAGTATCATTAGTGACTCTGTGGATGTAGCAGGCTAGTTGAGGAAGGATAGGATGTATGTGTATCCTAGATGTGGGTTTGTTTTTGGGTAGTTTGTGATGATCCATTGAGAAAACTATAGGTAGGTGTGGAAGGTAATATGAGCCCATACTACCGAACACATATGAACCGTACACGTAACAAGGAAGTTACAAACCCCGACGGTCAGTCTTGTCATGTTGGTTATAGCAGTATCAATTGTGGCCTTTCTGTTGTATATCTTTGTTTATTTTCAGTATGCTGATGACGAGAGGTTTTGGTTCTGGAGTTGCTGGACAGGATAGGTCGGGATTGACAGATGATGACATTCACGAGTTGATCGCTACTAAGGTAGTTGTTATTGTCAAAAGTTCTATTCCGAACCTATTTGGGTCTATCAAGACGGCTATGATTGAGCTATTTGATGATCGATATGTTGTTTTGAATGAGGCTGTTGTTGCTGCAGCTACCGCAGTTGTTGCTACTGTAGGGATTCGAAGGGAGAAATCATTCATGTATCGGGACTTCGACAATACGAATCCCCCAGAATTTGATGGGGTCAAGGACCTGATTGTGGTGATGAGGTGGCTGTCTGATGTGGATGATTGTTTTCTTCACATGTTCTTATCCAGATGAACAGAAGGTCAAGTGCATCCTCAACCTTTTCTGGTTAGGGGCGATGGATTGGTGACCGGTTTGTATACTCATGAGCTGGAACCAGAAGCGCTCCCGAAACCGGTGGTTCTGAAATTTTTGGTATTGGAACTGAAACCGCTTACACCGGTTCCGGTTTCGGGTACCCGGTTTTTTGAATATATTTTTTTATTATTTTGTAAATGCTATTGAAATTAACTTTTATAAGAAATAGGAGTTCAAAGATGTAAATTAAAACAATTAAAAAACTTGATCTTAAAACTGCAACAAATAGAATTTAACAAGTCAGCAACAAACTACAAAATAACAAAACATAACCAGTGTCGAAAGAGAAAAATAACACAAAACAACAATGGCAAAACAACACAAAACAGCAACAAATCAAAACAGTAACAGCAGCAACATCACAAAGAAAATCATAAACCATGACCATCATCACCGAACTCTACAATCACAAAACCAGTCATGTTAGCAAACTAATCGATAATATAACTTCAAGAAAAAAATGAAAAATATTTGATTAAAACAATGAACTTACAGATCTTGTTGAAGGCAACAATATCACAGCTCTGAACAAACTCATTAATGGGTTCCTCACAAAGTCTTTCTTGAAGAAGCGTATCAACAGTAACCTATTACAGATTAATGGTTCCTCACAAATACTAATTAAATTATTTTTAATAGTTAACTAAATTATTAAATAGAGTTATAGCCAAACTGTATCCAAAGTTGGAATAGGTGTCCCTCCTTTAAAAATTAAAAGGGTTGAGCAACTGGGCAATGCAATCGGCAAACCCGAACACATAATCTCACTTACCATCAATCATGCTAATCAAGACTGTGGATATACGCTGAAATTTGTTTTTCTGTTTTATATTATCTCTTACGTATTACTATGTTCATATAATCAAGGCTATCGATATACCATATTATAAATATTTACAAAGAGACTACACCTTTAGAGACTGATTGAAAAGAAACCAAGGGAATATTTTTGTCACCATATCCTACTTACTCATGCTTTTACTACAATGCCCATAAAAGTATGGGGTGTTCTTGTAACATTTTTTACCTCATCTGCTAGAAGAACCAAAACCTTCTTTCTTGCAGAATTTAATGTCTCATTGGTTCTTCAGCAAGAACCTTCACAGATAGACAAATAAATAAATTATGAAAACATTGAGAGAACACATTGACTAGTGTTCAGAAGATTAATATATTATATATATTTACCTGGCCATTTGGGCTTCCTGGATTAATGACAACAAGGGTTCTAACAGTAATACCCTTTTATCTAGCAGTTTCCAGTTGCTTCTTTACCTTAGAGACCTCAAGTCCCCACCCAGTTGCTTCATCAAGATAATAAAGAACCTGAAAAATCAACATGCATTGCTCCATTATCTTTCTTGTATCCAAAACGTTTTAAAAAAATATATAGTTTCAGGTTAACAAGAACACATACAAGAGTTCTATTATGAAGGGCGATTGAAGCCACGTAAAATAGATACTATGGAACTAGACAGAAGATTCCATCTTGTTATGATCTTGTTAATAATTGCATCATCATATGGACATGGTAAATCAAGATCATACAATCTGTAATAATCAATCACTTGAAAATTTTCTATATAAAAACACGATAATATCATAAAGAACAAAGGCTTACTGCAGGACTTGCACCATGAGTTAAAAAGATATCATTTGGATCAGCAGGAAAACCATCACGAGCTTCAATGCCAGCAGTAATGGTGTCACGCAATCCCCTAATACCCTGATGCCAATTACAAAACCCTTAAACTGCATTTCCTGTTTTACCCCTACCCATATACCTAAAAGGTTTGAAAAGACAACAGGTTTACCTGACTATGACTATATGCACCAGTAGGTCTACCAGGAATTTGATCAAGAATCTACCGTGCTCTTTCTTTGGAATCAACATTGTAAGTTTAATCATGCATATTAGTATACGTGAATGCATATATTGATTAAAACCAGTTTAAGTAGGCATACCTAAACAAGAATTGTGTTACACTCTTGTCCAATATGATGGGATGATCACATAAAGCAAGAACCTAGTATATAATCAATCATATGTTTTTCACATGGAAGTAATAGATGAATATATATCAATAAGAAGCTTCAATCGAAAAATCTGGTTCTGGTGAAATATAGAGATGCAATAATCAAAATTTCAAGTAATCGATGGAACTGAACTTGAAGATAAATATAAAGTTGTCTTTGTAGATTGAACCACCGATTGAGCAAGTAAGGCCGACGATTAAACAGGAAGTTGCGAACGAGAGTGAAGACCGAAGAGTTCAACGTCGGCGTTTTTTTTTTTTTTTTTTTAATGAAAACCCAAGGAACACTTTACCAATATATAAATTAAAAATATATATTTTTATTTAGAAAAGGTTGGTACCTTGCTGTATCGGTTCCGGGTAACCGGCGGTTTTAGCCACCCGATAGTGGAACCAGAACCGGCGGTTATCTAGCGGGTAGTAGTTTTGAAAAAAATGAGAATTTGAGGCGGTTTCGAAAAGTTGGAAACCGAAACCGGAACTGCTTAACGCAGTTCTAGCATTAGAAGAAAATTTCAATTTAGTTACGGAAAAATTTCATAGCAAAACACAAAAATTCCGTAGCTAAAGCTAAATAACTACAGAATTGGTACGGAAATTTTCATTTAGATTTCGTTGCTTTTTTCCTTGTATCAAAATATTTAGCTACAGAATTATAATTCCGTAGCGGTTTTGCTATGACAATTTCTACGATATCTATTTCGTTGCAAATTGAGTTCCGTAACATTTTCGTAGCAAATTCAGTAACAATGTTTCCGTAACAAAATTCTATAGCAATTTTTCCGTAGCAAATTTCATAGCAATTTTTTCTTAGCAAATTCCATAGCAATTTTTCCGTAACTTATTCCGTAGCAATTTTTTCATAACTAATTCCGTAGCAATGTTTTCGTAACTAATTCCATAACAATTTTTCCGTAACCAATTTCGTAGCAAATTCCGTAGTAATTTTTCTGTAGCATATTCCATGGTAATTTTTCCGTAGCAGATTCCATAGTAATTTTTCTGTAAGAAATTCCATAGTATTTTTCGTAAGAATATCTGTAGCAACTTTTTCATAGCAAATTCCATAGTGATTTTTCAATAGTAATTTTTCCATAGCAAATTTGGTAACCGAAATGTCATTATTTTGTGGTTTGGGCTAGGCAATCATTTGTATAAGTCTTGTTAGGTTCTTGGTTGTGTTTTAACTGATTTATAAGAGTTTACGGTTGTAATTGTGTGTACGGCCGTAAACAGGTTTACAACTGTAAACCTGTTTACGACCAACTACCCCTATTTAAGGGTCTTGTCAATGTCGTGTCAGGGTTGTTGATGAATCAGTGAGTCTTATAGTTTATGGCTCTAAGGTGTATCAAACGTTTATTCGATATATAAAACGTATGCATGCTTGGATTGATTGTGTTCTCTACTCCGTTCTTTGTTTGATTGATTGGCATTTGTTTGATCACTATTGGATTCTCAGTTTTTGGGACTTACAATTGGTATCAAAACAAATCGGTGTCAAAACAAATCTCAATCGTGTTTTTGGTTAATCGATTTCCTCAACATTCAAGGCGTGATTCTACGTTTCCATTGCTAAAAGGATTCAATTTGCTGAAAATCTTGTGTTTTGGAAGTTTTCGGTATTCACAATTGAAGGGAGTACGACCGTAAACTCTATTTACGGCCGTAAACAGTCTATATTCGTTGACTGTAAACTGCTTGAACCGGAAACGCGTGTACGGCCGTAAACACAGCTTCCAGCTGTAAACCCCCAAACGTAAACACCAAGCCGTATTCAAGCTTACGGTCGTAAACTATTGGCTGTAAAGTCTTGGCTGTATTTAGTTCTTAAATTTCATAATTTGAATTAATTAATTAAAATCAGAAATTGAAAAAAAAAATTGGATTCGCAAACTTTACATCATGAACTAGACTCTGTTATGGGAACTACCACTCGTATACCCCGTCTGCTGTCTCGTGATGGGTTTCCGGAATGGAAGTATCGCATGGAGAAATACATCAAAATGAAAGACTTCAAAATTTGGAGATGTATTTTGAAAGGCCCCATCAGGATCACCACCACACTTTCGGACAAAACAATTGTCGATAAAGCTATTGAAGAATACACAGATGAAGAATTCGACAAGATTGAATAGCATGGAAGAGCACTTGCTACCCTCACTAAGGTTCTCTCTCCTGAAATTGCCCAGGGTTTTTGGGAATACAAATATGCTAAAGCTCTGTGGGAAGCCTTGATCGAGGTGTATGAGGGAAATGAGGACATGAAACAGAGCCGTCAAGACTCATTAAGAAAAAAATTCAACATGTTTAATCATGTCCTGGGAGAAACTCTGGAAGATCATCATCAACGCTTCATCACACTTACCACTGAAATGAGCTCAGCTGGTGTGTTCGTGTCAAGGTCAGAAGTGAATAAGAAGTTACTCAACTCTCTGCGAAAAACTTGGGATATGAATGTAGTTTTCATCAAGAAAGCTAAGGACCTTAATCGACTTAGTTTGGCTGAAATCATGGCCATCATTAAAGATTGTGATCTTGATGACAAACAGAGAGAGATCAATCACATTAACTCTTCTTCCTTTGCAAATCTTGGAATTTAGTCAAACAATGCCTTCTCATCTTTCACCAATCCTTAAGTTCCACCCTTGGCTGCTCCTCAGTCATCATATGCTCCTTCCCAGTCATCCTTTTCTACTCAACCTTCATTTGCTGCTTCTCAACCATATCCTCAAGTTGCTTCGTCTTCAAAGATAAATATTCCAGCTCCTGCTCAAGTTCCAGTTTCCAAAGAAAATGAAGAGAACTTGGCTCTTGCAACTGGTTTGGTTAACTGCTATAATGCTTTTGTGGCAGGTGAACTACCACCTCAATTGTCTTTTGCTGACTTGGATTAGATTCACCCTAAAGATGTGGAGGAAATGGATATCACCTGGAAAACTGCTATGGCGGTATTCCATGCAAAACAATTCTCCAAGAAGACGAGCAAGAATAACTGGGGTATGAATGCAGAGAAGAAAGTGGGATTCAGCAAGTCTAAGCTCCGTTGTTACAACTGTCATGAACCTGGTCACTTTGTCAGAGACTACCCAAAGCCTGACAGAAGAGAAAATCATGAAAGAACGATGGTGTTAGTTGGCAACAACAGGGGAGCTACGTCCAGCAATCAAACTGCAAATCTTGTTGTGGTGGCGCAGTCATTTGATTGGGATGATCAAATTCAAGCCCTGAACATCTCAGAACCTGAAAATGTGCATCTTGCTCAAATCAATGCCAGTGCTCAAGGAGAAGCTGAGATAGATCCAGAGGAGGAGATGATGAATTTTCAGTTTGCATTCATGGTTCAGAATACACCAGATTCTGAAAATTATGAGGCCGGTGAAGTTTCTTGTTCTCCTGAATGCATTAAAATTATAATATTTTTGCGTGAACAGGTTGATTTAATGTGAAGAGAAATTTAGGAACTTAAGTATGAGGGATACCAGTTAAGAAAATGCCAAAAACCTCTAAAAGACCAATTAGAGGCCAAAACAAATGATTATAAGAAATTGCAATATGATTATAGTGACAAGTGTGTTCATTATAGATACCTTAAAATGGACTTTGATGCAGCAACTGCGGACCTTGACACATTGAAGAATCGTTTTGCAAATGCTGATTTTCATTTTAAAAAATTCGATATGTCAAGTGAAAAGGTTGCATCTATAATTGAACACCAAATGAGATGGAAGGACCAGAAACACGTAGGAATAGGTTATGAGTGTGTCCCTCCCCTTTTCAATCACAATTATACTGTTTCTCCATTGACTCAAGCTGAGATTGATCGTGAACCATTTATGGTTTATGGTAAATCAACTGCTGAGCAGGTAATAGGCTGTAGTTCTAGGAATTTAGATACTAACGTTTCTACTTCCAATGCAGATTCATCATTAAGCCATGAAAAGCGGAGAAATGGAAGAACTGAATCTGAAAATAATTGTGTGTCGAAATTTGGAGTTCCTTTTTCAAAAGATGATGATAATGTTTTAGATGTTAAGATTGATATTTTGCTTGGTAATAGTGTGGTGTCAAACTTTAAAACTTCTGATGATTGTGGTGTTATTTTTGTGGATAATACTAAATCTAAACCTATCACTAGCACTTCCACTTCATCCACGCCTGTCACATAACCTAAATTATGCACATGTTCTTATGGAAATGATCGGAAGGTCAATAAGAGCATGAAAAATGTCAAAGGCAGTACCAAATCTTCTGAAAATAAACAAGTTTGTTTTAACTGTGGTACTGCCGGTCATATCACTCGAAATTGTTCCAACCGAATGTATGTGCATTTTTCAACACTAAGTAAAGAAAATGAGTCTCGAGGAAGGTCTTTAACTAGAAAGTCCACGAGATCTCGTCTTCGTGAAGTTGATTGGAAAACTCATAATAATGGAAAAAAAGGAAAATCCCAAACCGAACAAACAAGTTTTATATAAATTTGTTACAGGTGTTTTGCCGAAATCGACCATGCGTAAGTCAAGGTGAATTTCGTCAAAGGGTGGGTCTGGATCTTCGACTACTTATAGCCGAACATCTAAGCACTCAAAGAATAAGAAAACTGTGCCAAATTCACCTGTAAGTATTTGAAAACCTAACTACAGATGGGTGCCCAAATCAATAATTGTCAAATCATCGTCTTCCTCTAAAAATATATCTGATGTAAAGCTGAAAAATCAAAAGGATAAATATATGAACATCAAGGATAAACCCAGGATTGTAATGACCTGGTTCCCAAAAACCAAATAAATATCACTCATTGTACAGGAACGGTTGCGGATGAATGTCGCCAGACCTTGGTATGTCGACAACGGTTGTTCCAGGCACATGACATGAGGCATCTCCCAACTACACAACATTCAGAATTTTAATGGGTTATGTTTTCTTTGCGGGAGGAGATGGAAGGAAAATTACTCAGAAAGAAACTGTTTCTAATGGAGTGTTGAGTTTCTATAATGTCAATTATGCACCGGAGTTAAAGCACAACTTGTTAAGTGTGTCTCATAGTTGTGATAAGGGCTATTCAACACATTTCACAGATAAAGAATCTATAATTCTGAAGCCAGACATTGTTATCCCAGATGAGTGGATCCTTGTTAATCTTCTTGAACAAGTCACTTGCCTCTTCTCAAAGGTTGCAGAGCACAATGCTATGTTGTGGCATCGAAGACTCGAATATTCCAATGCAAAGAACTTGAATCGACTTACTAAGAATGAAATAGTGTGTGGGCTTCCTGTCAATGATTTCATCACATGTGAAAAATGTGTGGCATGCGCTCAAGGAAAACATCACATAAAGCCATATCTACCCAAACAGGTTAATTCAATCAGCCAGGTGCTCCAATTGTTACACATGGACTTATTTGGTTAATTCAATCAGCCAGGTGCTCCAATTGTTACACAGGTTAATTCATCAACGTTCTCAACATCAACAAAAGTTCTTATTATCTGGTTGTGATCGACGACTTCTTGCGATTCACGTGGGTTTTCTTTCTATCTAACAAAGTTGGGTTTGCTGACTTGATTAACAAGTTTATTGTGATGATAGAGAACCAAACCAACCAACGGGTGACGACACTCAGAACTGACAACAAGATAGAGTTCAAGAATGTTGTCCTTGATCATTTTTGTGTAGAAAAAGGGATCGTGCGTCAATTTAGTGTTACTCACACACCGCAGCAAAATGGTGTTGCTAAACGGCGAAATTGAATGTTAAAAGACGCTGCAAGGACAATGTTATTTGACTCTAAACTTCCTGTTTTCTTTTTGGCCGAGGCGATTAATACAGCGTGTGAAAGACCCCAACTTTCGTATTTTTGAAAGACCCAAACTTTCATATTTCACATTATCATTACTCCAAAACATGCTATTTGCATATTCATAAAAACAATATTTTACATTGATATAAAGGATTTACAAACTATTGGATACAAATCTTCTATTACAAAGTGTTATATATATATATATATATATATATATATATATATATATATATATATATATATATATATATATATATATATATATATATATATTACATAACTACCCAGGATATTGTGATCTATACAAACATAAAAAGTAGTACAAAAGTACTATTACAAACTATTCTACATCTTTCAATAGTATGTAAACATACTAATTATTTATCACCTGCAATTGTTAAACATTGATAGAGTAAGCGGTGACGCTTAGTGAGTTCAAAAATAGATACAATATAATGTTATGCCATATATATACTTCAATGTGGCAAAGCAAAGAGGAACAACAAGATGTATGTGAGATCATGTAACAAGCGTTCAAATCAATCAAAGACATTATTCAAAGATATTCTTCTCAATTCTTGATATACATCAATAAAGCTTTGACCCAAATGACAGAGATGACATGCAATTTCTGATTAACATCTTGTTAGATTTCAGGCTTATAGTCCTGTCTAACCATTTGCTAATGCCATAGAATAGAAGTCATTCTCTTACGGAGACATGCTCTACACGGCCAGAGGCTACGTACCAGTACCAATGTGAATCTAATTCCTTTCACTGATCACATGGTCAAAGGTATTACAATTGCGATAAACATAGCGAATAACACGAGAAAATAACTCAGAATGATAATACTGAAAAGCACATAGCACATATAACACATAACATACAATTGTTCCTATATATTGAACTCACCTTAAGTTAAATGGGGGTTAAAAATAGTAATTTGGACAGCACTTCGGCTTTAAATAGGCCTTTCTATGTTGAAAACCGGGACTTTGTTTGAAAACCGGGCTCTGCGAAGGTAGGGCTTCAAAACCGAAAAGATAAAATTTACGGACTTCTTGGGGGTCTCGGGATGTGTTTCAGGTGCTAAATTTGATTTCGGGGCTTCAGGGAAAGTTAATATGAAGAAAATATGGAAAGAGAGGCTAAAAGTGTCAAAATTTCAAAGTTAGTCGGAAGATCTCGCAGGTTCCTTTATATAGGGCCGAGGTTCGGAAGTCGGCTAAGAGGTGAAGCTTGGTGGCAGCAGCAGAGCGAAGCAGGTGGCGCGAGAGGGAGGCTCGGATACGAGGTTCGGCTGCGAAGCTGGTAGGCGCGACGTGGAGGTGCGAGACTCGGACACGAGAGCGAGGCGCGTCGGAAGCCTATTGGCTCGCACTTCGGTCGAAGAGCTGAGTGGCACGCATCGGACTCCAGAAGCAAGTAGCGAGGCTGTTCGGTCTGGGCCACGTCTCCGGTGACGCACCTGCTTCGTGCGAGGTGACGTGGCCAGTTACTATTCATGCGAAAATTTTCGATTTTCGTGCCCCGAACTTCTAAAATCCTTAACTTTCGCATACGAGCTCCGTTTTTGACGTTATTTATATGCACGTATAGCTAGAATTACGCTCTACAACTTTCGTTTAAACTTCGTCGGCTAATTTTTACTTTAATTTTAATAGTATTATTTTTAACAGACCGGGACAGGAAAATCCGTTAAAAATTCATAACTTCTTCATCCGACATCCGTTTTCGTCAGACTATTTACAGTTGTACTACATATGAAGAGACCTTAGATTATCGTTTAGGATGTGTCGGTAAAATATCGCTCGATGTCAAATTCGAGTTTTTAGCTGTCTACTGCTAAGTTGAAACTTCGAAAAATCATAACTTCGTCATATGAAGTCAGATTTTGGCGTTCTTTTTATCGAATTTCTCGGTTTAACGAATACTAAGACTTTCATTTAGATTACTAAGGCTAAAAAGTAGTTTATCAAAAACTCACTTTTTACGTCAATCGGCGCCGTGCCGGTTTTGTCGTGGATCTTCGGTTGGTCATAACTTCTTCGTTATAACTCGGATTTTGACGAGGTTTTCGCCTACAAATTTCTAACGAGATTCTCTACAACATCAAATAATAAAATTTTACTTATTTAAAATTTCATATTTTCGCTAAATTTCACTATTTGGCTTTTAATTGGAATCTCATAAGACTTCCAATATTTTCTGAGTGATTCTAAACATAGTTTTACTTCCTTTCTAGTAAAAACCATCTGTTAGAACTCAACACTCAATTTTACATAATATTTCTCAATTTTATTCATTACAAAACACGATTTTAAAACGTGTATGTTACAAATACCTTCTCCTTTTGAGGATTTCGTCCCTGAAATTACATCGATTAACATAAATGGGGATATTTTGCTTTTATCTCATTCTTATTCTCCCAAGTATAGTTTAGGCCACGATGGTGTTTCCACTTGACAAGCACCAATTCTAATTCTTTATTGCGTAGCTTAGTTGTTCTTTCATTCACGATTTCATCAGGCTCTTCTACATATCTTAACTTATTATCCAATTTCACTTTGGATAATGGAACTGTCTCATCGTAGATGCTCAAGCATTTGCGCAGATAACTTACATGAAACACATCATGAATACCCGCCAAATCTTCAGGCAATTCTAAGCGGTAAGCTTGCTTTCCAATTCTCTGGATGATTTTGACAGGACCAACAAATCTAGGACTCAACTTTCCTTTCTTCCCAAATTGCATAAGACCTTTCCATGGGGATACCTTCATCATCACGAAATCACCCACTTGAAATTCTATAGGCCGTCTTCTCTTTTCCGTATAGGACTTCTGTCGATCCTGGACCGCTTTCATTCTTTCTCGTACGATTTGAATCTTGTCAGTAGTGTCTTGAATCATTTCAGGGCCTCCAAGGATCTTCTGTCCTACATCACGCCAACATAATGGCGTATGGCATTTGTGACCATATAATGCTTCATATGGTGGCATTTTGATTGAAGTGTGGTAATAGTTATTATAGGAAAATTCGACAAGTGGTAAGTATTTATCCCAGTTACCACCGAACTCCAAAACACATGCACGAAGCATATCTTCTACTGTCTGGATTGTTCTCTTTGTCTGACCATCTGTCTGAGGATGATAAGCGGTACTGAGAGCAACTCGAGATCCCAATTCGCGTTGCATACTCGCCCAAAAGTGAGAAGTGAAGCGAGTATCGCGATCGGAAATGATCTTTAGTGGCACACCATGTCTTGCAATAATTTCATCCAAGTATACCTGTGCGTATTTCTCCATTGGAGCCGTTTCACACATAGTGAGAAAATGTGCACTCTTAGTCAGACGGTCGAAGATTACCCAAATGCTATCATTTTGTCTAGCAGTCTTTGGCAATTTGGTAATAAAATCCATGGACAGCTCTTCCCACTTCCATACAGGAACACTAAGGCTTTCTGGAGCATAAGGATTTTGGTGTTCTGTTTTGACTTGTAAGCATACTAAGCATTCCTGTACATATCTTCCAATGTCTCTCTTTAATCCAGGCCACCAATAATCAGCTCTTACATCATAGTACATTTTACTTGTGCCAGGATATATTGATAGCTTAGACTTATGAGCTTCATCTAAAATCTTTTGTCTTAATCCACCAATCTTTGGAATCCATAGCCGATTCTTAAATACTTTTAATCCTCGTGGATCATCAAGTAAAACATCGGCATAATGTACCATTCCTTCCTTCTTTACATTTTCTGGCTTTAAGGCTTCAACTTGCCACTTCTTTAGTTCATCAAGAATGGTGAACTTCACCGTAGTGTGAGTAATAGTATAACACATACTATTACGATAAACTTTCCTGCTAAGTGCATCTGCAACCACATTAGCCTTTCCAGGATGGTACAGGATTTCATAATCATAGTCCTTGATCAGCTCCATGGCTCTTTGTTGTCTCATATTCAGAGTTTGATGACTGAATATATACTTGAGACTCTTGTGGTCGGTAAATAATTGGCATTTTGTACCAAAAAGGTAATGTCTCCAAAGTTTTAGGGCAAATACTACTGCAGTGAGTTCAAGATCATGGGTGGGATAATTCTTTTCATAATCTTTCAGTTGTCTTGAGGCATAGGCTATCACTTTACCACGCTGCATCAACACGCAACCGAGTCCCAATCTTGAAGCATCGCTATATACGGAGAAATCATCATCACCTTCTAGGAGTTATAAGATGGGAGCATGAGTTAAAAGATCTTTTAGAGTTGAGAAAGCTTTTTCTTGATCTTCACCGCATTTGAACTTCACTTCCTTCCGTGTTAGGCTTGTGAGGGATACGGCTATATGAGAAAAGTCTTTAATGAATCTCCAGTAATATCCTGCAAGTCCTAAGAAACTTCGAATTTCGGAAGCATTACGGGGCACTTCCCAATTTTGAATGGCTTCAATTTGAGGGGATCTACAGATACACCATTACTAGAAATAATATGGCCGAGAAATTGAACTTGGCGGAGCCAAAATTCACATTTCGAGAATTTAGCATAAAGTTTCTCCTTTCGAAGAAGTTCTAAGATTTCACGAATATGAACGGCATGATCGGCTTCAATTTTGGAATAGATTAGAATATCATCAATGAATACGATGACAGACTTATCGAGCATTGGGCGGCCCACTCGATTCATCATATCCATGAATACAGCAGGGGCATTTGTCAAACCAAATGGCATGACAAGGAATTCGAAATGCCCATAACGAGTATGGAAAGCAGTCTTCGGTACATCTTGCTCTTGCACTTTTAACTAATGATAGCCAGATCTCAAATCAATTTTTGAGAAATAGCTAACACCCTGAAGTTGATCGAATAAATCATCGATGCGAGGTAGTGGGTACTTGTTCTTGATAGTCACCTTATTCAGCTCGCGATAATCAATGCACATTCGCATCGATCCGTCCTTCTTCTTGAAAAACAATACTGGAGAACCCCAGGGAGAGGTACTCGGTCGAATAAAGCCTTTGTCAAGTAATTCCTACAGTTGGATCATCGTTTCTTTCATCTCGGCTGGTACAAGACGATAAGGAGTCTTTGCGATCGGAGCAGCACCGGGCACAAGGTCAACTTGGAATTCTACTTGTCTGTCCGGAGGAAGTCCAGGCATATCATTGGGGAAAACATCGGGATATTCGTTAACAATGGGAATATCATTTACAGTTTTATTCTCCTTTCTTGAGATGTCAACTGTATAGGCCAGATAGATAGGACAACCTTTCAATATGAATTTACGAGCTTTGAGGAAAGAGATTATTTTTAAGGTTCTTTGTTCAGCATAGACATGAATAGGATCTTCCCCTTCAATAGGAATGCGTACCATCTTTTTGTAACACAAGAGTTCTGCATGGTTCTTTGACAACAAATCCATGCCGAGAATAATATCGAAATTGGGCAAGGAGATAGGGATTAGGTTAGCAAGAAAATTATAGCCTTCAATTTCTATGACACAATCCCTATAGATTTTATCAGCAAGTAATGATATACTTCCTGTAGTATCTACGTGAAATGGTTGTGTGAGTGCATAGCAAATAGTTTGAAAAGAATGTGCAAATTCATAAGATACGAAAGAATCTGAGGCACCAGAATCAAATAAGATGTGAGCAGGTCTAGAGTTGACAAGAAATGTACCCGTCACGACATTTGGGTCCTCACGTGCTTCCTCTGCGGTAATCTGGAATGCACGACCCTTAGCTTTTGGCACCTCCTCCTTTTTAGCTGGAGTATTCTTCGGTTGTTGGACAGGGACTTGACTTCTCCCTGGTTGTTGAACAGAAGCTTGACTTCCCGTCACTTGGCTGGTAAGAGTAGGGCAAAAACGCTTCTTGTGGCCGGTAATACCACATGCATAACAAGTCACATCCTTCCTTGGGCAAGCTGGCTTGATATGACCTGTTTCTCCACACCCATAACAGACAATGGATTCCTTGTTTATTTTTCATTGACTCGAATGATTCCTTCCACAAATGCGACATGATAGTGATTGAATAGAAAAGGATTGTGACCTACCACGGCCACGAAAAGCACTCTGAGATTGTGCTTGCTTGCTAGGATCAGTTCGGATAGATTGAGCTGGTGGAATAGTGGATGCAGGAGTAGTTCTTTCAGTACGTGGATGCTTTGGAATAGTAAGAGTGGCACCACGTATTTCTAAGTCATGCTCATGCCTTCGAGCATACTTAACGGCTTTATCGAATGACAGAACATCCCGGTTGACAATGAAATCATGGATTTCGTGTCATAGTCCCTCCGTGAATAACTGAATTTTCGCGTCTTCAGTTGGAATATACTTCGTAGCAAACCTTGCTCTTTGATTAAATTGAGTTTCATACTCATTCACAGTCATTCCTCCTTGTTTAAGCTCGAGGAATTCCTTCTCCAATCTTCTCCTCATATCTAGAGGATAATACTTCTCTAACACACGAGTCTTGAACAACTCCCAGGATAAGTTCTCCTAGTCACAACCATCCAGAGCTTCATATGTTGCTTCCCACCAGACTAAAGCTTCTCCAATGAGCATTGCAGAAGCATAAATAGCCTTGTCTTCATCATCCACATGAGACACACGAAATACTTTCTCGGTGTTCTGAATCCAAGTTAGAACAATTATAGGATTAAGGACACCAAAAAACTCTGTAGCACCACTACTCTTGAAATCTTTGAACGAGGGACGCTTCACCTTTCCGCTTGAAGATTCTCCAGTGACTTTCTCTTTTCCTTTATCATCATTCTTTTTGTGTTCTTCGAGAGTTTTTCGGATAACACCAATAAGTTTACCTAAAACTCGCTCCTCACGAGGAGATACTGGAGTATTCACTTCCTTGGGTTGAGGATCTCCACCAACATCAGGGGTATGGCTACTTACTTGGTCAGCCATTGATCTGAAATACGGAGTAAGATAATATTTTAGAATATTAGGGTTTACTATTACCTAATACTTTTACTTATATATTTCCTATGGTTTGTATCCCTATACTTACAATGATTAAGTTCATATATTAAACTTCCTATAATTTAAGTCTAAATACCAATCCGTGGAATTTAGTTCGCTTAAACTACTGCTCTGATACCATAGTTGAAAGACCCCAAATTTCGTATTTTTGAAAGACCCAAACTTTCATATTTCACATTATCATTACTCCAAAACATATTATTTGCATATTCATAAAAGCAATATTTTACATTGATATAAAGGATTTACAAACTATTGGATACGAACCTTCTATTACAAAGTGTTATATATATTGCATAACTACCCAGGATATTGTAATTTATACAAACATAAAAAGTAGTACAAAAGTACTATTACAAACTATTCTACATCTTTCAATAGTATGTAAACATACTAATTATTTATCACCTGCAATTGTTAAACATTGATAGAGTAAGCGGTGATGCTTAGTGAGTTCAAAAATAGATACAATATAATGTTATGCCATATATACACTTCAATGTGGCAAAGCAAAGAGGAACAACAAGATGTATGTGAGATCATGTAACAAGCGTTCAAATCAATCAAAGACATTATTCAAAGATATTCTTCTCAATTCTTGATATACATCAATAAAGCTTTGACCCAAATGACAGAGATGACATGCAATTTCTGATTAACATCTTGTTAGATTTCAGGCTTATAGTCCTGTCTAACCATTTGCCAATGCCATAGAATAGAAGTCATTCTCTTACGGAGACATGCTCTACACGGCCAGAGGCTACGTACCAGTACCAATGTGAATCTAAGTCCTTTCACTGATCACATGGTCAAAGGTATTACAATTGCGATAAACATAGCGAATAACACGAGAAAATAACTCAGAATGATAATACTGAAAAGCACATAGCACATATAACACATAACATACAATTGTTCCTATATATTGAACTCACCTTAAGTTAAATGGGGGTTAAAAATAGTAATTTGGACAGCACTTCGGCTTTAAATAGGCCTTTCTATGTTGAAAACCGGGAGTTTGTTTGAAAACCGGGCTCTGCGAAGGTAGGGCTTCAAAACCGAAAAGATAAAATTTACGGGCTTCTCGGGGGTCTCGGGATGTGTTTCGGGTGCTAAATTTGATTTCGGGGCTTCAGGGAAAGTTAATATGAAGAAAATATGGAAAGAGAGGCTAAACGTGTCAAATTTTCAAAGTTAGTCGGAAGATCTCGCAGGTTCCTTTATATAGGGCCGAGGTTCGGAAGTCGGCTAAGAGGTGAAGCTTGGTAGCAGCAGCAGAGCGAAGCAGGTGGCACGAGAGGGAGGCTCGGATGCGAGGCTCGGCTGCGAAGCTGGTAGGCGCGACGTGGAGGTGCGAGACTCGGACACGAGAGCGAGGCGCGTCGGAAGCCTATTGGCTCGCACTTCAATCGAATAGCTGAGTGGCACGTGTCGGACTCGGGAAGCAAGTGGCGAGGCTGTTCGGTCTGGGCCACGTCTCCGGTGACGCACCTGCTTCGTGCGAGGTGACGTGGCCAGTTACTATTCATGCGAAAAATTTCGATTTTCGTGCCCCGAACTTCTAAAATCCTTAACTTTCGCATACGAGCTCCGTTTTTGACGTTCTTTATATGCACGTATAGCTAGAATTACGCTCTACAACTTTCGTTTAAACTCCGTCGGCTAATTTTTACTTTAATTTTAATAGTATTATTTTTAACAGACCGGGACAAGAAAATCAGTTAAAAATTCATAACTTCTTCATCCGACATCCGGTTTCGTCACAGTTTTTACCGTTGTACTAAATATAACGAGACCTTAGATTCTCGTTTAGGATGTATCGGTAAAATATCGCGCGATGTAAAATTCGAGTTTTTAGTTGTCTACTGTTAAGTTGAAACTTCGAAAAATCATAACTTCCTCATATGAAGTCAGATTTTGGCGTTCTTTTTATCGAATTTCTCGGTTTAACGAATACTACGACTTTCATTTAGATTACTAAGGCTAAAAAGTAGTTTATCAAAAACTCACTTTTTACGTCATTCGGCATCGTGCCGGTTTTGTCGCGGATCTTCGGTTGGTCATAACTTCTTCGTTATAACTCGGATTTTGACGAGGTTTTCGCCTACAAATTTCTAACGAGATTCTCCACAACATAAAATAATAAAATTTTACTTATTTAAAATTTAAGATTTTCGCTAAATTTCACTATTTGGCTTTTAATTGAAATCTCATAAGACTTCCAATATTTTCTGAGTGATTCTAAACATAGTCATTTCTAGTAAAAACCATCTGTTAGAACTCAACACTCAATTTTACATAATATTTCACAATTTTATTCATTACAATACACGATTTTAAAACGTGTATGTTATAGCGTGTTATGTCAAAATCATGTACTGATCAACAAATCTCAGATGGAGACCCCATACGAAATACTCTATTGTCACAAATGTTTGTTAGTCATTTTCGTGTATTTGGCTGTCCTTGCACCCTCCTTCATCTGGATTCCAACCCCAAATTCAATTTCAAAGCTGATGACTGTTATTTTGTGGGGTATGCCACTCGCATTGCGTATAGGGTCTACAACAAGAAGACAAAGCAAATTGTGGAATCCTTCGACGTGCGATGGTTGGAGGAGAATGAGACGGATGCTAGAGTGGGTCCATATTAGTTGTTTGACTATACATCTCTGTTCAAATCGCTCAATATGTCGTCGGATAATATATCTGGTACCTATTCTGGCTTGTAGACTGTGATTGAAGATGAGGCGAAGAAGTTATCTACAAACCACCGATGGTGTCTTCTAAGACTCCTTCAGTGGATCCACCTGTTCCAAGTAATTCGCCTAATTCACAAAATAAATAAAACAATCCAGATGTTGATGCTACTCCCCTTACTCCTGATGAAAGAGAGGTTATGTCCATAGATTCTTTTGTGATACTCAAACGTTTATGAAAGTTTTCTTTCCCGATCTGAGTGCTAACGAGTTCATGGCAAGTTCTTCTCATGATCCTAGACCATCTGAGGTGGATCAATCAACAGATGATGGATCTGTCAATATTCACAATCTTCTCGTTTTGATCAATGACATTAGCCAGGAGCTACCTTCATGAATTTAACAAGATCACCTAATTGAAAACGTCATTGGCCAGCTGGGTGATGGTGTTTGAACGAGAATTCGGAGTGAAGATGTAAATACATGTCTTTATTCTTGCTTCTTATCTAAAATAAATCCGAAGAATATTCAAATTGCTTTGAATGAGCCTAACTGGGTGGATGTTATGCATGAAGAATTAAATCAATTTGAAAATCTTGGGGTTTGGAAGTTGGTTGAATTACCTAAGGGCAAGAAGGCACTCGACACGTGCTAGGTATATCGAAACAAGCAAGATGATTCAGGGGTTATTGTGCGGAATAAGTCCCGATTGGTCGTTCATGGATTTCGTTAGATTGAGGTCTTGACTATACCGAAGTTTTTGTTCCGGTAGCTCGCTTGGAGGCTATTCGCATCTTCCTTGTGTATGCTTCGTACATGAACTTCATGGTTTACTAGATGGACATCAAGAATGCCTTCTTATACGGCATTGTGAAGGAAGAGATCTATGTTGATCAATCTCCTAGGTTTCTCAATTCAAAATTTCCGAATCACGTCTACAAGTTGGATAAAGCTTTATATGGGTTACACCAAGCTCCAAGGGCGTGATATGCTACCCTTACGAAGCATTTGCTCGAGCATGGCTATTCGCGGGGGAAATTTTATCAAACCGTATTTATTAAGCATGTTATCAAATTCTTATTCAGATCTATGTCGATGATATCATTTTTGGGTCGACGAGTTCAAAACTGTGCAAAGAGTTCAAAAACGTTATGAAGAAGAGGTTCGAGATGAGTTCTTTGGGGGAGATAACCATGTTTTTGGGGCTTTAGGTCAAACAAGAATTAACCGGGATCCTGCTACATCAAGCCAAGTATGTTGATGATATGCTAGAGAAGTTCAGGTTTCGAGACACAAAACCTACACTAACGCCAATGCCTGAGAGACCACTGTTGACTCCAGATACTGAAGGTGAATCCATAGATCAGACCGACTACAGATCACTGATCGGCTCTTTGATGTACTTAACAGCAAGCAGGCCAGACATCATGTTTGCGGTTTGTCAATGCGCTCGATATCAAGCTAATCCAAAACTTTCTCATCTTATTGCTGTCAAAAGAATATTTCGATAACTCAAAGGTAGCCCAAAATTAGGTCTTTGGTATTTGAAAATTTCTGAATTTGATTTATATGCTTTTGCTAACAGTAATTATGGAGGCTCTGAGCTTGAAAAGAAATCAACATTTGGAGGATGTCAATTTTTAGGTGATAGACTGGTGTCATGGCAGTGTAAAAAACAACCATCGTCTCCACCTCAACAGCAGAGGAAAAATATGTAGCCGCTTTAGCTTGTTGTTCTCGAGTTATCTGGATACAACATTAGCTCCTGGATTACGGTTTGAATTTTCTAGAAACCCCCATCTTTTGTGATATTGAGGCTACAATTAAAATTGCCAAAAATCCTGTCCAACACTCATAAACCAAGCACGTCGATATCAAAGTGCATTTTATTAGAGATTATTACGAGCGCTCACTCACTAGGTTTGAACAAGTTCCCACTGCTGATAATGTGGCAGATTTGTTCACAAAACCATTAACAAAGCTCGATTCGATGTGCTTGTTGGATTTTTGAAAATGATACGATTTGAGGACTAATTTTTTTTGTTTTTAGGTTGTTTTAAATTTACGTATTTAGTTTTCATTCTTTCCCATGCACAAATTTAGGAGGAGAAATAAACAAAAACGAAAACAAAAATTTTAAATTTAAAAATCCAAAAAAAATATTTTCTTTTCTGTTTTATTTTTTCAGAAAATTTGAAAAACCCAAAAATATTGTGTGTTTTCATTGCTTTGTTGTGTTGGGAAGTGATATAATCATGGTGATAACTGATAATCTGAATCTGTGTAAGGTATCAAGGTTGAATTGTCTGGGCTTTGTGTTCGATGTGCTGGTAGGCACAAAATTTTTATTTGGACTTGACTAGGCATAGTTGAAATTAAGGAATCAAATGAATTGATAGATTTTGACCTAAACAAATCCACTTGGCCTGACAATATGATGCTTGGATAGGTTAAGCAGGGAGATATACATGAGAATCTACTGATACATTAAACAATCAGTATCTTGAACCGTGGCTTAACTTTTCCTCGATGTATGAACTCTGTCCTTAATTCCAATATTGACGGGACAGCTAGGAAAATTTCGATAAAATAGGTCTGAAAAAGATTATTTTCTTGTTTTCTTTCTGTTAGTGATATGTTTCCTCCTCTGCGTGATCGGAAGATCTGATCTGGAATGCAACATATGCAACTATGTCTCTCTGCATATCCCTCTATGTTATTCTTTCTAGATGTTAGCCATATGATGTCACCTCTGCGTGACTGATAATCCAACCTGGTACACAATATATGCACCATTTTACTTCTCAATCCCTCTGACTCTGGTTAGACATATGTTTCACCCTCTGCGTGATCGGAAGATCCGACGTGGGTGTATAGCATATGCACTCTAAATCTGTCTTCTCCCATAATAACTGTCTGCTCACCTAAACTAAGGAGTGCCTTGGAAGTTCTTGATTGTTGGGGTATATCAGGAAGCGGGAATCATGTTCTAATACATCTAAAATCAATCAATAAACAAGTTGTCTGTAGATCTCGCTGCTTAACTTAGGTGGACAATAATATCACTGGTCATCGTTAGATGAATAGTTATTAGGAATTTGGTTAAAATTGCAAAGTCAAAATGTCCTGTCACTTGCAATATATCCTAATCTTCTCACAAAAATTTTCATGTTTAAGTGGACCACAATACCAGCGATCGACCATATCTATTCATGAAGGAGAAAGTACTGATAAATGAATTCAGGCTGCCTAAGAACTTTGATCCCAAACTCAATGTACTATCAGTTTTGGTAAAGGATAATTAGTGTTAAATCATTGATTATTTTTATTTTATTTTTATTTCATTTTATTTTGCTAAAAATTAAAAATTAAAAATTAAAATTAAAATTAAAATTTTTATTTATTAGTTTTTATTTTAGTTTAAAATTTATAGATTTTATTTTGTTTTATTTTATTTTTAGAATTTTTACGGTCTAAGAATGGCTTACTGCCGTAAACGTGTTTATGGCCGTCAACACGTTTACGGCTGTAAACTCTCTTTCCAGCCGAAAACACGTTTTTGATTTAAAAGTTAAAGTCAAAATCATTTTTTTGTACAAAATATATATTTTATTGTTGTTTTCTTACTTGACTCGGTACATATAGGTCAAAATGGCAAAGCTCAAATTTGCAGAAAGTCACAATCTTGCAATCTTACTAGTTGAACCACCCGTTGCTCACAGTGAATTCAAGTCCATGATTCATGGCTTGAAGGAATGTTGCTTAGCCTCAACTCTAATTTTGAATCCAGCAAATTATCAATGTCTTATCAGAGAATTCTGGAAATATGCAACAGTAAAGAAAGGAGATGATGGTTCCATGTACATGGAAGCTTTTGTTAAAGAGTACAAGATTGTTGTCACAGAACAGATAATCATAGATGTTCTGAAGATAGACGACCAGTCCAGCTTTTCTACAGAATTTGAAATTGATTTAATCAAGAGCTTCTAAGGAAAATGGGTTATGAGGTCGTATTTCCTCCTACTTTGAAGAAGCTCTTACCACCTTATTGGAGGTTATTGGCTCATGTCTTTGTGAGTTGCATTTCACATAGAAGATCGGGTGCACATGAAATCTCATTAAGAAATACAGGAGCTATTGTTGCTCTTGCTGTTGGACTCGACTTCAACTTTTTGAGGTTTATTTTGGATGAGCTGGTGGTGAACATTAAAGGAAAGACAAGAGACAAATTCTTGATGTATCCAAGGTTTCTCCAAATAATTATCAATGATCAGTTTTTGGAAATCCCTAAAGAAGGTGAAACATTGGACATGAAGTCTCTTGGTCCAAATAATATTGGGTTGATAAAGCTAAACCGCAAGGATAAAGTTATTTTTGAAGGCAAATATCCACTGGTGAAATTTTGGAATGTTTGTAGAGTCCAGTGAAGCTTTTTCATCTCATGAGTCATCTGATCGCATGACTGTTGATGATGATGTAATAACAGTGTCAGATCATGACGATAGTAGAGTTCCTCCAGTTGCAATTGTGGCCGAGGAACATGAGCTAACATTCATGCACGTTTAAAGTGACTATAGTAAAAGTGTTGCTGATGATGAGGGTTTTGAAGATGATGATTCTCTTTTTGGCGGTAATTTGTCTCCTCACAATGATATTGAGCTTGATATAAGTTTTGTTGACAACTTCTGCCCATCACACGAAGACATGGAATCATTCTTTAGAAATTTTGGTGATAATACGACACCTCCATTAGTTAATCAGATTGTCGGCACTTCAAATCATATGGATACAACTTCAGGTTTTCCTCCCCCGAATGTTGAGATTCCTACATTTGTGGTGTCTGTGAATGATCCGCTTGAGACTCATATCTCTGTGACTTTGTTTAAGAGAAGAAGATTAGATCCAAGGCCAGGGGTATTGATTTAGGATTTGATCCAAGCTATTCAACCTGTACTGACTACCTCAACCACAACTCCAATCATTGCAGTTGAACCTGATCTTGATCAACCAAGAACAACTTTTGAAGCTGGAAGCTCTTCAGCTCTTGAGCATGTATCCCCTACAAGGCCTGAGCACGATATTGCCTCTTAAACGCTTTCTAGGTTCTTGGCTGAAAATGAAGCAGATCTTCCTTCTCACGGTGAAGGTATATCTATAGACGAAGGCAACTTGAAGGGGGACGACTCATCAAATCCATAGATCAGGGAGGAGATTACTATTCTCAAACAACATATAATCGAAAAGGATCTTCAAATTGAGGACCTTGATGCTTGTCTCTTCGTGCTTTAAGCTGAAAGTTCTTTGAAGATTGACCAAATTTCTGCACTTCAGCAAGAAAATGCTCAGAAGTCCAAACAAATTTTTGATCTTCAAATCAACCTTGGTGGTCTTTCATCCAGCTACTTTGATATGAAGAATAGACTTATCGCTGAATTTGGAGATAAGTTTCAATCAGGAGTTGAAGGCCCAAGTGTTTCTCAAGCTCCTACAACTGCCCCAGCTGCTACTCCAACTTCCAAACAAACTGATAATGTGTCGATTAGAACAACAACGGTTGTTGACCAGTTTGAGAAGGAACCAACACAAGCTCCACCCCGAATCACTATCAAGAGAGGAGGGAAAAAGTTACATCCCAAAAGAGGGGGGGGGGGTTACTCTACATGAAGAATTCTGACCAAAATATTCGTGGAGATCAACCTTAACTGATTGTGACCGACTTGGAAAAGAAAAAGTTCCAGCACAAATACGGGGATCGGTTAGGAATCCGCATGTGGGGATTTCATGATAGAATCAATTGATGGTTGGTTAAGAGGAGGAGTGGCACAGTGGAGTATTAAAAACATCATAATGACTTCTCCTCGCTAACCAAGGTGGATCTTATCGAACTGTCAGCTGCTCCCTTCTACAATCCCTCCAATAATCCTCAGGTGACAGCTCTCAAAGTTTTCTTAGAAAATCAAGTGAGGAGAGGATTTGAAAATATAAAGACTGCTGAATCATTTCTAAAGACTTTCAAACATGTATTTGACCCGATCACCAAGAAGGCTATTAAAAACGTCATGTGGCCTCCTACGAAGCAGTTGACAAAGATTCCTATCATTAAAAATTTTTGTGATGGTTCTTTGCATAATATGTTGTATTGGTATATGATGAAGCTATTGTTGGATTAGTTTCTAAGTCCATAACTATTTTGGTATGTACTTGACCCGATGGTGCATGGTCCTTTTGGGTTGCCTTCACCAAAGCAACTTGATAGGATGAATTATGGAGAGTAAGGATTAAATATGATTTATTAATATATTATGGGAATAATATTTTAAAGGAGAAATCATATTGTTTAATTAATATTAGTCAATAATTAATTGGTAATTAGTTTTGTGACTAAAAGAGATTAATTAAACTTAAGGGATTGGAATTGTAATTATAGGATAATTGCAATTTGGGCCATGGATTGCCTTGTATTAAGGGATGGACGAATTCTAATGGGAAACCCATAAGGAAATCGTCCATGGGCTTGATAAAAGGAGTCTATGGGTTGCTTAGGGCTTAAGCATCCAAATTAGGGTTTCCTTGTTAGATAACCCTAATAGCCCAACTATATAAAGACCCCTTAAGGCTCAAAAACGTGGCTAAGCTTCTTGTAAGGGTTACACACATTTTTGGCAGCCTCCAACCTCTCTCCTCTTCATCCTCTTGCTTATGGTGTTTGTGAACCATTAGAGGAGTGACACTTGTGACTCTAAGCCTTCCAAAGTCAATTCAAGGAGGAATTGGGATTGTTATTGCTACATAACAATCAAGGTATGATCTTAAACCTAATTACATGTTAATATGATTACTTGTATGTTAGAATTGGGGTTTATAGTCTTGGATAACTTGCATGTACAATAGAGAAACCTAGATCCAAGCATTAGGGTTTGTATGAGCACATAGGATGTCTTATGACTAAAACCCATCAGCTATGACCTCTGCAGTTATCAAGTTGAAAGATGGTGTATTCTGTCTTATCAATAAGAGAGATCTACTACAATTTGGTGAGAGAGACATTCACATGTTGGCTGGTCATTAAATCATTTGTGAGCAGGAAGTCCTGGAGCTAGCTGCTAAAGAATTCATAAGCATGATCTTTGAAATTATCAGCAAGAAGATGTGGCTAGGGGCAATGGGAAGATCGGACATGCTGGTCGTTAAGAAGAACTGAGCTTATGCTAGCCTCAAACCAAGGGGAAGACTGAAAGGTCATTATTTTGTGGTTTGGGCTAGGAAATCATTTGTATAAGTTTTTGTAGTTCTTGGTTGTGTTTTAACTGATTTATAAGAGTTTACGGTTGTGATTATTTATACGGCCGTAAATAGGTTTACGGTTGTAAACATGTTTACGGACATCTACCCCTATTTACGGGTCTTGTCAGTGTCGTGTCAGGGTTGTTGACGAATTAGTGAGTCTTATAGTTTACGGCCCCAAGGTGTATATGATGTTTATTCGACATATAAAATGTGTGCCTGCTAGGATTGTTTCTTTTCTCTACTCCATTCTTTGTTTGAATTATTGGTATTTGTTTTATCACTGTTGGATTCTCAGTTTTTGGGACTTACAGTCACAACTTTTGTGTAGTTAATTCCATAACAATCGTTCCATACCATTTCTGTATAAAATTCGGTTATTCAATTTTCTTATTATATCAATTTACAAAAATACAATTAATATAAAACCAAAAGTAACAAAGTATTTCTATAAAAACTACAAGAAATATCCAATACATCAAAAGATACATATTTCCAAATCAAAATTCGCTACAAATTAAACATAAAACATTATTCGATACATAATATTCTATCATTGATTAATAAATGTTGGAGCAGATACAATACCAACATGTGAAACAAATGATGGGACAGATACAGTACCAACATATTTTGCATCATCGGTACATTTGTTTTGATGGGTTTTGGTCATAAGAACATCCTATGTGCTCATACAAACCCAAATGCTTGGATCTAGGTTTCTCTATTGTACATGCAAGTTATCCAACACTATAAACCCCAATTCTAACATATGGAAATCGATATTAACATATAATTAGGTTTAATATATTACCTTGATTGTTATGTAGCAATAACAATCCCAATTCCTGCTTGTATTGACTTTAGAAAGCTTAGAGTCACAAATGTCACTCCTCTAATGGTTCACAAACACCATAAGCAAGAGGATGAAGAGGAGAGAGGATGGAGGCTGCCCAAAAACGTGTGAAACCCTAGAACAAAGCTTAGCCACGTTTTTGGGTCATAAGGGATGTATATATAGTTAGGCTATTAGGGTTATCTAACAAGGAAACCCTAATTTGGATGCTTAAGCCCTAAGCAACCCATGGACTCCTTTCCTTAAGGCCTTGGACGATTTCTTATGGGTTTCCCCATAGAATTCGTCCACTCCTTAATATAAGACAATCCATAGCCCAAATTGCAATTATCTTATAATTACAGTTCAAGTCCCTTAAGTTTAATTAATCTCTTTTAGTCACAAAACTAATTACCAATTAATTCTTGACTAATATTAATTAAACAATATGATTTCTCCTTTAATATATTATTCTCATAATATATTAATAAAGCATATTTACTCCTTTCTCTCCATAATTCATCCTATCAAGTTGCTTTGGTGAAGGCAACCCAAAAGGACCATACACCATCGGGTCAAGTACATACCAAAATAATTATGGACTTAGACACTAATCCAATAGTCTCCCACTAGTCTAATAACTATTATGCGTATGACTTCAGATCCTGATCTGCAATGGTAGCTTTCCAAAGTCGTTGTCAACTCTGATCCTATCAGATACGCGTGTCCTTTAGATAAGGGATCATATATTCCTCCATTCTAGATATCGTATGAGACATGATTTCAAATCATCCTCTTTGTACTATTTCTCAATTCCCGATTTATGACGACTGACTAATTGGACAAATCAAATTAGCCCTAGCCTGACCGAGCATTTACGTTTGTCATCACTAAATCATCGAGGGGCCCAAAGATATCGCTTTTATCCTACTTTGGATAAAAGGAACGGATAAACTTTGATCCAATGCTTGCTTGCACTCACTCACCGAATCACACACAACAATATGTTTTATAACACCAAGTCACTAGTACGTTTACATATTATCAATGTGCAACCGATTTGCAAGATACAACTCAAACATCTCGGTTTCAAGAATATAAGATGTTATCGTCTCACCAATCACTCGTGATACAATTCATGTAGTGATCCAAGTGAGCGTGGGTTTGATCCAATGCTCAAATTCACATTCATAAGCACTCATGAACGTTGCAGCAAACATTTGCTTATGTCTAATACTCTTTTAGACAATCCACACACCAATTCACGACAGTCTTCATTCATACCTACTTCCAACATATGAACGATTGTGGCCCGTTCGAATAACTTGATGGTTCTTAATCAATTAAGTTATTCAGGAAGTCAAAACATGCAAAGTGAAACACAAGAATAATACTAATCCCATATGGCCTCAAACCATTAAGCATAAATAAAAACACCTTTTATTTATCACCATATCGATTACTCATTATTTTTCGTTTCGGGTAATCAACTTCTTACTTGAATTATTACACTTGTCCCATGCTCCTAGCATGCACACAATGTTTACATATGGTTCTTTCTTTGTGAAATAGATCAAATTGAACACATTTCCAATCATTCTCATTTCACAACTCCTAATCCTTTTTCATAAGTGTAAGAATATCAAATTCTTGCTACTTATAGAATATGCTAGATTCTAACATTTTATGCAATGATCCTTTCGTAATATCACTACACCAAAGTCACAAAGACTATTGCCAATGAAATTACAAAGTCCTCTATCGGAGATTGTTACAAGACAATTCCATAGATGTGATGTCTCTCACTCAAAGTACATTCCTTTGAACATCCTTTTGCATAAAAGTTTCTAATCTAGACATAGATTTTCAATATTCAATTCCCAATATGGACACGTTTCCATATTTTCAATATGACAACTCATTCTTAATAGAATCTTATCAATTCATAATAATGTCGATATGGTCCATCCAATATGGAAACATTTCCATATTTTCCAATACTATACTTCCAACTACTCACAAGCGATCAATCCTTTGCGAACTTTGGATTGTTCTTTTGATAGTTGTTTAATTATTTTGGTCAAAAACGGATTCTAGTCCTTTTTCCCTCTAAATGCGCTAAACATTTGGAAAATTTTAGAATAGTCAATTATTATAGCATTTGCAATCGATCTTGTACCCGAAACGTATGGGATACAATGCAAAATGTCTTACATAAAGATTTGATACTTTATCAATCTTTTGCCATAATGTTTTATTTGCTATGTTCTCAAAATTCGAATTGTGAAGAGGATTGTCGTAATCATAATCGAAAATTTAAGAACACACTATGTACTTTTGACTAAATTTATTAACATTCCACAACCTAAGCCTTTAGATTTGAAATGAAGCATAATATTCTCTCCCTTAATTATAGCAAAACAACTATTCCATCCTTACAACTTTGCAAAGAATGACTCTTGTTTTCTATAATTAATATTGCCAACTTGCAATACTTTCCTGAATAATCATACAATCATAACATTTATGCTCCCACGATCATGATGATTATTATAAAACATAACACTTATGCTCCCACTAGCTTCGACATGTATTGATAAACATCTTAACTTTCAGAAGAACAATACCTATTGAATTTATTAAGTCCATGTTTCTAATACTTAGTGCTTTGATAATCTTTTATCAAGGCTTCTTGAACTTATACACCTTTGCCTTAGATAGTTCATATTTGTGTCTAAACAATTAAGACTAATTGCCAAACCTCACAACTCAAATCATGGAAAGGGATATCGTAACCATAATCGAATTTGAGAATGCAATTTTACAATCACTATATTTTTTAAAATCTTTTTTAGTGAAAACATTTCCTCACAATCATTTTCATGAGGGAGGAAATCTTATGACACTTAGATTTAAACGGTGTATGTGTTCCTATCCATGTGAATTTATTAAAACCAAAGTTTACGACAAATTCAAACTCATATGGACCGAACTTTCTTAATCTTGCTTTCTTGCCTTATGGTAGCACAGCTGCCCACCATGTCTTCCAAGTAGTTAAGCAACTCACCCTTTCCTATCAATGTACCTTTCATTGATTAAGGTGTCTTGACTTTTATGCATTTAAAATGAAAACTCATAGGACTCACATGCATAATTAACTCAATTGGAACAGCACAGAAACAAAATAATGTCAACACGATAGGTTGTAAACCTCAACTCGTGTGCTAGTGATGATTGATAAGGTTTATTTGATTTGTTCTTGAAACTTTTCAAGACCATAACGACTCCCACTGACTCCTTGACATATAAGATTCTCTTGTCAATAAACATTTCTTGACAAACAAATTTTCAAGAGTTAGTGTAGTTTTTATCAAAACACTTCATAAATTGGTCCTAGTTGGTCTTTATCTTATCCAAGACATCACAACTTTCCACATTTAATGAATGTCATAAACCTTCTTAATACTTGTCACTTATTGCCACAATCTTAACTTTAAGACTTGTTATTGGAACGAAGTATGATTGACCTTTTGATTTAACCATTTCTTCAAATATTGATTCCTCTTCTTAAACATACAATTGTACTAAGACTCACTTAGAGGATCAATTGAGATATGGTTCGTAATCATTAAGACCTATCATAAAGCATAAACGGTACTCTCCCTTCTTCTTAGAATGGACAACCTTTTATCTTTCTGCCTACTTGATTCTTCTTATTCGTTATGCCATTGATTTAAACCTTTTCAATCAGTTTAGAGTTACACTTAATCTTGTAAGTATAATCATATTTACTAAACCTTTAGTAAATCATGACGAATATCTTTGTTACTCTTATGGTGACCTTGATCAACACACAACTTTGTGTGCTCGATCTCCTAGTCCTTCACTTGACACTTTGTCAACGAATTAGTCTAATTTCCAAATATGAAATTTCTCATTCATCATGCAACCAAGTTGCGTGATTCCAAATTTCTGCTCAATTGAAACTTCGGTGATGAGAAACTCTCCCTATTTGGTAAATTCTTGACCTTACCATAAATAAGAATCATATCCATTTGTTGTAGAAATATTCAAACATCAATTTTCATAACGATTTCATTGCAAGGAAGTAAACAAATAAATAAATAAGTCAAACCAAAATTTATTTTATTTATAAAAGCAGCGGAAAACATTTGTCCTTACAATGCAAAATCCATTGAAAACTATGTATTTAAAAAAAAATCTAACAACTCTATCATAACTAATTTAAGCTTAAAATCTAATCTTCAAGTTCATGCGATCAAGATCCATTTCTTGTAATTAGATTCATCTTGCTCTTTCACCAAGCTTCCTTTCTTTTCATCGATCCTGAAAAACATTCAAATGCAATCTTATCACATCATGTATTAAGAATCACTGAATAGGAACTTAACGGAGTTAGATAGTGGATTTTACCTGAAGCGCAGTCATACTCTTTGACTCTCCCATCTTTGGAATTTTCAGGCTCTTGGGGCAGACTTCTATCCAACGCCCTTTCTCTTGGCAGCAAACGCAGGTCGCTTCTCTTAGAACGTCCTTGGAAGCATGGTCGGTTGACTTTCCCAACAAATACGATCCATTGCTTCGCCAAATCATTTCTGATTCAGCAACAATGAGCATGTAAGTTAGGTCAATGAGTTTGCCGTCATGATCCATCATATAATACTTTCTTTTGAACTCATTATATGATTCAGGAAGTGACTGCAAAACCCAATTTACAGCCAACTCATTCGGGAAATGACACACCCAACATAATCAACCTATCGATGTGTGATTTCATTCCTAGAATGTGGGCACACACGGATTTACCATCTTCATGTTTCATTTCCAATAGGGCCTTAGTGATATTGAACCTTTCAATTCTTCGATCTTGTGGGTTACAGAGAACAATTGGAGGAGGTGGAGGAAGTGAAGCATGATTTCTTGTTCCTCGATCGAATCGTGGAATACCATCTTCATGTGGAATGCTTGTTCCCCGGGATTTGGGAAGACCATAGTTGTCGAACTTTGACATCTACAAAACGGGAGAAACAAATTCAAGTTAGTTGATTGATTGAGTCCTTAGTAAATCACCCAAATGAGATACTAAGGCTAGGACCCAACACAATATTCTACAACTCGGGAGAGGGATGACGTAACCCAAATTGCAGAACATATGGATGTAAGTGAATGACGATTCACTAATTTCCACCATGAAAAGACGAAAAAGAAATTTAAGTTTTAAATCTATGAAAACTCCTAGATCCTTTAAGATTCATTGAACATTTCAATGGCATGTTTAAATCTCGAAATGCCCCTCTTGTTTGTGACTGGGATGCCGAGGATCACAAAGCGGGTGTGAATAACCATGTAAATTTACATGGTACCCTCACATGTTACAGTCACCTATTTGATGTGCCGGTAAACCACACACGCTCCACTGAACTATGACAAACATTGAGTCAGCCTTTGCTGCCTTTGCTTAGAACCATTTAGTGTGCCGGTAAACCACACACACTCCACTAACGTCTTCGCAAGGGCACAAAGTGTAATTTCATGGAATTGCATCAATTCACTTTGCCTAAGTAACTAAGATTGGGAATTTCAAAAACATTTAGTTACTTTTGTACTTCATCATACTTATAATGGAAGGTTTCGTCCTATCCTACCCGTTCGGCTAACGACCCTCCACTAGTCAAGAGTGCGGTGGGTAAGAGTGGATACCCATTCAATCGCCATATTATAGACAATTTCCTTAAACACCCCTTATAGACCAGGTTCGTGAATGAGGCCTATTAACGGTAAGACTGACTTTTACACTTTTAATGCTATATATAGTATAGGCTGTATTTTACACTTTTAAATACTAGGTGGTCAAATTTAACAATTATACTTTTAATTCAATTAAATTGTAAACTTAAACTTTTATGGATTTATTAAACCTCTTTTAATTATACACCTTAATTAATTAATAACACCATAAGGGTGTGAATTGAACTTTTCAAAACATTACTAGCATTTCAGAATTTAACATTCCTAATTAAACTTTTAATCAACTTTTAAATTCCAAAACTTGAGGGCAAGTTTTGAAACATTTCAAAACATTAGGGTTTAGAATTTAAACATACATCAAAATTAAACTTTTAATCAAAAATTTAAATTCCAAAACTTTAGGTCAAGTTTTGAAACCTCTTTCAAAACATTAGGGTTTCAACTATTTAAATATCAAAACAACAAAACTTTTGAGTTCAAATTTAAGCTATAAAACCTAAAGGGGAAAAAGTGAAACTTTTCAAAGCACAAGTATCAAATAACAAATAATCTAAATTAACATTTAATCACATAATTATCCATATTTTATTTATTTTATGATTTCTTGCAAAACAATTTACCAATTTAATCAAAATAATTAATCAATTATCACATAAGGAACCAAATATTTTATTAATTCATAAATATCTTCAATTAGATCAAGAATATACTCATATATATCAAAAAAATCGGATTTATATTGATCTAATATGATGAGGTAACTATCCTTAAGCAAAAACAACAAGAAATCCCGGTTTTCCCTCCATCTGACCAGCCGACTCGCCGAGTCAGGCATGGACTCGGCGAGTCCAGCCTCTAGAAACACAAAAAATGAATTTTTCAATCATATAATGCATCAATACAATAGAAACCAGTCTAGGCTCTGATACCACTGATGGGTTTTGGTCATAAGAACATCCTATGTGCTCATACAAACCCTAATGCTTGGATCTAGGTTTCTCTATTGTACATGCAAGTTGTCCAAGACTATAAACCCTAATTCTAACATATGGAAATCGATATTAACATATAATTAGGTTTAAGATATTACCTTGATTGTTATGTAGCAATACCAATCCCAATTCCTCCTTGTATTGACTTTAGAAAGCTTAGAGTCACAAATGTCACTCCTCTAATGGTTCACAAACACCATAAGCAAGAGGATGAAGAGGAGAGAGGATGGAGGCTGCCCAAAAACATGTGAAACCCTAGAACAAAGCTTAGCCACGTTTTTGGGTCATAAGGGATGTATATATAGCTAGGCTATTAGGATTATCTAACAAGGAAACCCCAATTTGGATGCTTAAGCCCTAAGCAACCCATGGACTCCTTTCCTTAAGGCCTTGGAGAATTTCTTATGGGTTTCCCCATAGAATTCGTCCACTCCTTAATATAAGACAATCCATAGCCCAAATTGCAATTATCTTATAATTACAATTCCAGTCCCTTAAGTTTAATTAATCTCTTTTAGTCACAAAACTAATTACCAATTAATTCTTGACTAATATTAATTAAACAATATGATTTCTCCTTTAATATATTATTCTCATAATATATTAATAAATCATATTTAATCCTTTTTCTCCATAATTCATCCTATCAAGTTGCTTTGGTGAAAGCAACCTAAAAGGACCATACACCATCGGGTCAAGTACATACCAAAATAGTTATGGACTTAGACACTAATCCAACATGTTTATGAAACGTACATTTGTATGTTGCTTTCGTTTGAATGTTTCTCTTAATAAGAATTGTGACATCTTTCCTAAAATTTTAAAAACTTTGGAAGTTATAAATGTTTTGGTTCACAAATATTATTGAAATATCTTACTGAAAATTTAAGCATACTGCTTTTTTACTTTAAAATAACAATCTACTTTTGTTTGGTTATTTATTTTAGTATCCTACTTTTTACTTTGAAAAATTTACCTAATTTTAGCAATGTGATATAAATACAAAATCTAAGAGTATAATGCAAATACTTTAATGAAAATAGAATGTTATTTTTTGCATTTAGACTTAACCCTTTAAAAATAAAAAACATAACAACTTACTTTTAGGATTAGCTCCTTTCAAACTCAAAATGGAACTATGTTCTAAAGTACAATGTCATAGTAAGTATAAAAGACAAAGCACAAAGCTTAAACATGATAATTTTGCTATCACTTGGATTGTGTTGGATTGGATTGGATTGGAGTGGACTAGATTGGAATGGTGTTGAGTGGATTGGAACCTGGAACAAAGTAGAACAAAGAAGAACAAAGAAAAACAAGTAAACTTTATCTCAACAAAGAAAAATAAATAAACTTTATCTCAACAAAAGGAAGACAAAGAAAAAGTTAACAAAATATTATTTGGGAAGATATGAACTTGAACACTTGCAGTTTAATACATTTAAAGGGTTATCAAAAATTATATTTATGTAGAACAAACAAGCCATCTAACAAAGCATTATGGAACAAGACACATCTACTCTATTTTCAGAAAAATTTATCAAACCTTATGAGACCTTTCTGAATTCTGATAGTTAAATTGTAACTACACAAAAGAAGAAATTATGTTTTAGAAAGTATAGATGTTAAGGTACATTACATGCTATTTGCTTACAAGAAAAGACTCCATATTAATCAAAGAAACCAAAAGGCTTAAGCACTCTTCTCTTTATTTCTTTATCTAAAAAAACTTACAGTTTATTCTTCATGACAAGAGTCTCATCTCTTACCTTTTTCTTCTTGATATATCAATGTTGCTTTTGATTTCAGTGAAGATTTGTTTCTTCTTTTTTTCCTTTGTTGAGTCATGTATGCAGGGTTTCCAATAAATAATGATGCTTCCTCAGATAAAATAATGTATACATAAAATATGATTCTTGTCTAAATCAGATAAGCCTTGTGAATAATGAGACTATGGTTGTGTTTGATGTGCTAACTGAAAAACTAGTTTTCAACTTATCAGCAAGCTATCTCAACTAGCTTATCTCAGCTAGCTTAACAAAAAGCTAGCTTATAAAGTAGTTTGTAAACTATGATAAGCTAATTTTGTGGTTTCGCCAAACACTAATAAATTGCAATAAACTAAAAAAAAAGCTAGATTATGCGCACCAAATAGAGCCTAAATAACCATTTTACACTTCCCAAAAGAAAATATCAAAAGTTCATCAACATTTATCAATTTAAACATGAAAGGGGTTTGAAAGGAAAAAATAGAAGGGAAACAGGGAATTGGTCACTTTCTTAATACATTAACTCACGTTTTTTATGGCTTAACCCATTAAGTCACTATATCGGGATTAAGTAAAAAAGAATGTCATAACATAGAGTTGAAGAATTGAGATTATTCCCGAGTCCAAATGTTTTATAATTTTGCCCTCATATCTGTCATTTTCTTAGATACTTTTAAACATGGTTTATTGAAACGAAATTTAAGGAAAAAAACACAGGTTTAGTCATTGATATGGTGCAGATATAATGAGTGATGAGGATGACAGTTCATAGTGTCAATAGCTAATTTGCTATTGCAAGTGAAGCATTTAAAGCTATTATCTGCATAGCAACAGGTACTAAAGATGGGTGTGGGACTGGGTTAGATTAAGGCATACATTGTTGTTTATGTGTGTATGTGTGTCTTCTAAAGTTGGACACAAGGCCACCACTTTTCTAATAACAAAAGATGGAGACTTTTTTAATTATTATACGATTATTACAATTTCAAATCCACATAATAATCAGTCTATCAATCATTAGAAACAACACAATAGTCAATACTCAATTTCCATAGCATCATATCTAAAAGGATGTTTGATGTAGAGACTCTTATATTCACCCAAAGGTAAAGACGTTGCTTCCATAATTCCTAATTCCTAGTTATGATTATCAACAGGCTCATCATATAACCTTATCTCACTCTTGTTTTATTTGTTTATTTTTCCTTGAACAATTAGATAAATATAATATTAATGCTAAAATCTCTAATAATTATCAAACATTATAAATATGATCAAATCATATAATTTAGGTATCCAATTCTCAAAGAGGGAATCAATCATTCGAATTAATCCAACATTTAGAGTAATTGCAAAATCTGGATTGGCTGATTATGAAGAATTCAATATGTAATCCCTAATTTAACTCTCGATCAAGCTTATATGTATATAGATTTCATAGAATCAAAGCGAAATAGAAGGATAATCAAAGTGAAACAAATTCATAAAATTAATTTAAAAAAAGTGAAATTATCAGCTAATAAACACAGAACAAAGAAGAATGCTACCTAAGGGACGAAGATGATCGAGAAAAATCTACCTTTGGAGTGATGTCCGATCAATAATGACGTAAGTGGAGATTGGTGGAAACTGAGGAATGAGGAATTAGGTCAAAATAATGAGTAAAGAGCAAAAGTCCAACACTTGAATACTACACAATAGTACCATCGAATTTCTTGAGATCGACAATTTTCAGACATGATTGGGAGGCTGAGCAACGGCAGTAGGTTGAGAGAAGGAGAGCTGCAATAGGCGACAGGTCATGATCAGCAATTTTATGCAGTTTGACCGGGATACCTCTGATTTGGGGAAGAAGTATATTTGGATCATGTGATTTGACCCATTTTCCCTTAATAAGATTACTTCTTTCTCAATTTTCTGTTGTATGAACCTTCCAGTTGAATACTGCACAATAGTAGCTTCCAATTGAATATTGCAAGTTTTTTTACCCTAGCAACATATGCCCTTTACTTGTTTTATTGTTAAATCAATATGTTAAAGGATTTAATTTTAAGCCATTATCTTACTGTGTGTTTTCTATTTTTTAAAATAAAAAAAACAGAATTACAAATATTAAAAAAAAAACATTAAGGGTTTTTGAAGATCTATCTTCTAATGTCATCAAATAAAAAGTTCTTTTATATTGATTTTTAATGTGAAAATATATTTAATGCAAATTTATTTAATAGTATAAATCCTTTTAATTCAAATAAAAATTTCTTTTATATTGATTTTTAATGTGAATATTATATACTTTATTTGTAACATCCTGAGATATTACATTACAGGTATTTTCGAACCCTCTTCTATCATTACTTTATTGATTATAGCCCCTGGGATTTAGAATGTAAATCCAAGACAAGTTTAAGGGCTAGGTTTGCAATTTGGACCAAAAGGGAGGGTACGTTGTGCGTACATAGAAGTAAGCTAGGCGTATAAGGGTCCGCCCTAGTACGCTTAGCGTACACTTGTGTACACTGTGCACCCACACCTCTTTTACCTCAACCTCCACAGATCAACTCGTCTCTCTCAAACTCTAGCCTCCCTTTTGTGTGTTAAGCTCATTCTGTGTTCTTGAGTGCCTTAGGAGGAAAACATTGCATCAAAGAGTTGAAGGAATTGACCAAGCTTGTAGATCTGAAGTTAGCTTGTGCTCAAGAAGCTCCATAAGGTATAAAGTTCTAAACTTTATGCTTATATGATTAGATCTCTCCATTTTTCTTTAAAAGACACATTTCTTGTCCCAAAAACAACAAGGTGGTGCATGTTGTGTTTTTAACGATAAAGACTGTCCTTTTGGACTCTTGAAGGGACCTTGAGTGATAAAAATGAGGTCTCATTAGTTGATTAAGTCCATGCATGGAGGAATAAGGTCCTAATGGATTAAGACCAAGCATTTAGAACTTTATGGACGTCTAAAGTGATAAAGTTCACGACTTTATGGATCCTAGACATGTTAGCTCTTTGGATCTAAAGTTTGGGCTTAAGTTCTTAAGCCATTAAGCACGTAATGAGATTTTGGCAAATCGTCCAGTACGCCCAACGTAAATCCTATACACCAAGCGTACTGGGTCAACCGCCCCGATGATGGTCAACATTGGATGAGTACGCCCCACGTACCAAAGGAGTACGCCACGCGTATGCCCTCTGTTTGGGTTTTGATAATTAAGCTTCGGGTTTTGGGCTGTTTATGGACTAAATGGAATTGGGCCTTTGCTGGACTTGGTGAATTAAGTAAGTTGGGCCAGGTAGCAATAGTGGATCATGAGGTTGAGCCCAATTAGGAGGTTAGGCCTAATTTGGTAAATTGGGCCGATAATGGGCTTTTATATGGACTTTCTAGTCAAGGATTGGGTATTTGGGCCTTGACCCAATAGCGTAAATAGACTTAATGAATATTGTGGACTTTTAATCAAGAGGTTATTTTGGGTAATAATTATTGGTGTTTATTGTGTAATATTTTAGGATTCACGGTAAAACAGCAGTCGGAGATTTGCAGTAACTCAATACTACTAGCGACGTGATTTATCCTCACTATATCAATAGGGTCTAAGGCACCAAGGCTGACACTTTACAGTTTGTATCCGGTTATGGAATGATATGTTTATTTTTTACATCCTGGTAATTAGGATGGTGATATGCTTATGCGTAGTGAATTGGTTAGGTCAGGGTCATGGTAATAAGATGATGTTATGTTAGTGACTGGTTAGGTCTGTATCCCAGTTATTGGGATATTGCTATGATTAGTGATATGTTAGATCGGTTTGAATGTTAATTAAATGAGTTAGCATATGATATTTACGTGTGCATGTTTGTTTGATTGGGGGTTGTGTTGAGGCGGTCCTGCTTCGTGTTGTAGGCCAACGTACACAATGAGCGGTTCGGATAAGCTGTAGGCCCTGCGAGGCAGTCCAGTCATGTCGAAGGCTCATGAGCAGTCTAGATAGGCTGTAGGCCCTGTGAGGCAGTCCAGTCAAGTTGAAGGCTCATTATGTATGATGTTCTGTATTGGTGATATGTTATAATTATATTTGTATGGCGTTGGTTTTTTGGGGTAGCTCACTAAGCTTTCGGGATTACATTTTCAGTTTGTTGTTTTAGGTACTTTTGGTGATCGAGGGAAGGTGAAGGCCTGATCGTACCACTCCTCCTACTGTTATTATTTTTATGATTTGATACTGGGATACTCTGATAATTATTATTTGAAAACAAATTATGTAATGTTGAATGGAATTAAGTGTTTTGGAAAAGTTTAAATTTGGCTTAAATTTTATGGGTGTTAAATTATTTTGTCAATTGATCCTGAATCAACTTCTTCCTATTGAACTTGCTTGTAATTAATGTCGTGGCCAACATAATCACATTTGACCATAGGCCAACAACAATCAGACAGTGTGGAGTTTCAAGGAATACACCGTTTCTCATGAACACGTGAAGATTAAATTTGTAAGATTGTGATTTCTTATCAATATCATATAGTAATTGTAACTTAAGTAAAGTTTATTTGATCTGTGTGTTTGAAAATGATTTTCTTCAGTTTTTGAAATTTCAAAATTTGCTTCTTAAATGCCACAAAATGAACTCAGATTCTCTGGAATTATATCTAATTTTCACATACTTCAACCTTGATTCATGAAATCACAGTTTCATGGAAACTGAGTCTGGGTAATGCTAAGTTTTTTTTGTCCAAGGCAGATTAATCAATAATGGATTAGTCCTTATACATTGTTTTCTTGTATATTACCATTTGACATTTATCCCTTTGCTGCTGTTACCACTTACTTACTTTTGTAGAAATTACCATTTGACATTCCATGGAAATAGAGCTCCCGTTGGTTTGGTTTAGGCTTTAACTACAATTTCTCAATATGAATGAATTAGACCATCTGCATTTTATTGTTAAGAACAAGATCATCTTTTTGAAAAGGTAAATTCACAAGGAAGGATTGAATGACATAAGTTGAAACATATATGCAAAATCTGTATTTTGGTAAAAAAAACATGATTTTCAAAGATAATTTTGTATTTAAATATATATTTTTAATAATATTCTATATTTTGCTACGGAAACATATTTTGTAACTACTTGATTATGGAAATTTCCGTAGTTAAAATAACTACAGATTTTGATTTCGTAGCTATTTTTAAAAAATTCACCTTTTTGTAACAAGTTTCATAATAGATTAGCTACAAAATTTTATTTTGTAGCAAATTTTCCTAGCAAAATAGCTATAGATCTCAATTCCATAGCTAACTAGCTACGTATTTTTATTTCATAGCCAATTATGTTGCAATTAGTTACATATATGGATTTTGTAACAAGTTTCATAGAGAACTAGTTACAACCAAAAAACTTGTAGCATTATTTGTAGTAAACTAGCTATGGATTTTAATTCCGTAGCAACTATTCAAGATTTAGCTACGGAATGCAATTTCATAGCCATTTTCGTAGCAAACTAGTTACAACCAACCATTTTGTAACATATTCCGTAGTAAAATAACTATGAATTTAGAGTCCGTGATAACTTTACATAGATATTTAAGATTTAGCTACATAATGCAGTCTGTAACCATTTATGTAGCAAAATAGTTATGACAAATCATTTCGTAGCATATTATGTAGTAAAATAGCAACGGATTTTGATTCCATAGTAACTTTCTGTAGCTATTTAGGATTTTTCTTCTAGTGTAGTTTCAGAACTAGCAGTTCTAAGGCGGTTCCAGTTCTGAAAGCAGGTACTCATTTTTTTTGCTCATCCCTAGTACTTGTGAATGCTCAAGATGAATATTTGACATTTCGTGTCCACCCAACGTTATGGTACCCTCGACGAGCTTCTATATACCGTGAGGAGGCTAGATATCGAGATGGAGATTTATACGAGGGAGCAACGATAGGTTCTCGTTTAGTGAAAGCTAACAGCGAAGCGGTTCAAGCCTGATTATTTGTGTTCTGGGGGATAGAGGGTCCACACCTGATTATTTGTGTTTGTCGGTGTTCTTCTTCTGGGTGCCACAATTGTGGTAATATGGGGCATTATGCGAAGGATTCTCATCAGTAGGCCCAATACCGAGCACCAGGATTTGTTAGCACTTTGACCAGGCTGGCCATGTGAAGGCCAATTGTCCCTTGCTCGATGCAAGGTCGGCGCAGGCTCTAAGACCAACTAGTTTGAGGATCATGGATGGAAACTAGGATAGGGCATAGCCCCAAAGGGCTTGAGGTCGTGCTTTCCAACTCATTGCAGAGGAGACCAGGGTGGCACCGGATGTCGTTACTAGTGTAACACCTATTTTCCTGGGTGAATCAAAGTAGGGTTTCAGTGAGTCAATAGGTTGGAATTTAGAAGAAAATGAGCCCCATGACATAAGACATAGAGGATCACAATGTGATATGGGTTATATGAAAACTTTTGTTCGAGATTGGTCTCATGAAGTGATACATAGAGCCTCACCATGTGATAACTAATGTAGCCCAAGCCAATGATCTTTTAGGGTTTCCTTCATATTTAAGCACCTTTAAACCCATTTTAGGGTTCACTATCAGCCTCCAAACCCTCTTTCACCTCAGAAAACCCTAGTCTTCATCCCTTTCTTGATTCTTGGTAATTTTGGAGCCATTCTTGGTTTGAAGAAGAAGAGAAGAAGAAGGAGAAGGTGATATTTTGAAGAGGCTTGTAAGTAATCACCATCATCACCACTTCATATTGTTCATGGACCGTTGTAAGTGTCAAAGCTTCCACCTTTATTGTTGTTTTCGGATAGATCTAAGTTTTGTCCTACTTTTCTCCTTGGTTGAGAAAGTTTGAATGAATGGAAATCACAAATTTGGCAACTTTATTGGTTATACAGGTCCTTAGAGTGCTATGAAGTACAGATCTAGTGAATGATTGGGTTTTGGAACCTTGCATGAAAGTCGGATGATCTTTTTTTCAATATTGGTCCCAAATGAGATCTAGACATTTATTGGACACACATGCCTAAAAAGCATCGAATTTTAAGTGTATTATGGAGTTATAAGGCCTTCTGTAAAGTTAGGGTAAAAGGCTTAATGGATTAAGGACTTAAAGTGTTGGATTCTTGGCTTTAGACTGTGCTCAGGTGTGAGATGTAGGGTCTCACGACGTGAGGGTTGTATGACCCCGTTTTCTGTTAAACTTCTTGGAGCTCACAATATGAGAGGAGGTTACTCACGATGTTAGATCAGCTCCATTGACTTATAATGTCTGACTTGGCTAGGTTGAGTTGAGATGAGTTGGAATTGGTCCGAGTGAGCTATTACAACTTAACCAAGGGTTGGTCACAACGTGATGCTGAATAATTCACATTATAAGTTCTTGACTTTAACTTTGATCATTATCTTATGACCTGGGTTGAATTTTGGCGAAGATGGTTGATTTCACTATGTAGTCTAAGGTTGGACCTTGCATGTTGTGATAGGATCATTGTAATAGTGGTTGCATGGCTTTGAGTTGAGTGTTAGTCGTATTTGTGATTTTGGTGAGTCTCTTCACTGTACCCGTAGGTCGAAGGCACCAATGTTAGCCTACTAGGATCTGTTATATGCTAGCTATCTTTGTGACTCTTTCATGGTATGTTGGGATAGGCCTATTGTATGAAGATCTAGGCCTATTTGCATACTAGGCTGGGCCCATGGATTAGGAAGGGCTTAACCCAATTTATGTTATGTCGGATGCTAGCTGTTTTTGTGACTATTGAATTTCATGTTAGGCTAGGCTCATTATTATGGTCTGGGCCCAATGTGAGGGCTAGTTCCAAGGATATGTATGGTATGTGGTATTTTGGGGAACTCACTAAGTTTTTTGCTTACAGTTTTTATGGTTATGCTTTCAGGTACTTCCATTTCAAAAGAGAAGGGCCCGACTTGATCGCAGCACATCCACCAATGTTTCCACACTTTATGATTTTGGAAAATGCACTCTGATAATTATTTTGCTTTGACATACTTCTGAATGGTTGATAATAATAAATGATGTTTCTATTGATTTAAAAAATGAACTTTTTACCTTATGATTTTGGGATGTTACAACTAGTATGTTTTCATTTATTATTATGTCATTTATTTTATGGTATGCTTATATTTATGATTCTGCTAGATACATTCTTAGTGAACTCCTTGCCTGCTCTTGTGGTTTTGACTCGGGTGCGAATTGGTCTATTATATCTTAGTCCTTCGGTAGGAGTTTTAATATGACTCTTGGAGAGTTGGAGTGTCTATTTTAGGTTTCTATCGCCAAGAAACACGGGGTTTCTGCATCGAGCATTTATCGATGTTGTATTATGGATATTTTTGAGGTGTCTTTGTCGATTGATTTGATCCTTATCGCCATAGGGGATGTATGCATGATTGTAGAGATAGAATGGTTGAGCAGGTTTGATGTGATGATCGACTGGGAGGGTCAAAGAGTGGTAATTCGAACCCCAAGTGTGGGAGAACTGATTATTTATGGAGATAGTACTAGGAATAGATCAACCTTTTGTTCTGCTGCCAGGGCATGGCAGTATCTGCATCATTGATGTATGGGTTATCTTGCATATGTGGTTGACACACGGGTTGCAAAGAAGGTTTTGGTTTTGGATCTACTCATGGTTAGAGAGTTCCCTGAAGTTTTTAAAGAGGAATTTCCTGGTGTGCCTTCTGAAAGGTAGGTTGGGTTCATGATTGATTTGGTCCCTGGTGCCTCCCCGGTTGCTAAGGTGTCATACTGATTAGTACCACCAGAGATGCATGAGTTGTCCTCTCAGCTTCAGGAGCTGTTGGGAAACTATTTTATCAAACCGATCAATTCTCCTTGGCGAGCAACAATATTATTCTTGAAGAAGAAGGATGGGTCTCATCGCATGAGTATTTATTATCAGGATCAAGTTGAATGTGAAGAACCGTTACGCACTTCTATGGATTGATGATCTCTTCGATCAGTTGTAGGGTGCATCTTGGTTCTCCAAGATCGATTTGAGTTTAGGGTATCATCAGATAAGGGTTAGAGAGGAGGAAATTGAGAAAGAGGTGTTTCGGACTTGCTATCCTCATTATAAGATCGTGGTGATGCCAGTTGGACTCACTAATGTGTATTCAACATGTATGGATTTAATGAATCGAGTTTATAGGCCGATGCTCGATCGCTCAGTCATTATTTTTATTGATGATATCATGGTTTATTCCAAGACTAGGGAGCAACATGAGGATCACCTTCGAGAGCATCTGGGAGTATTGGGGTGGGAACAGTTGTATGACAAGTTCTCGAAGTGTGAGTTATGGTTATGGGAGGTCCAGTTCTTGGGACACCTCGTTAACCAGAATGAGATATTTGTTGACCCCGCCACGATTGAGGTTGTTATGCAATGGGAGGCTCCGAAGTCTCCCTTGGAGATCAGTAGTTTTATGGGATTAGAAGGGTATTATCGGAGATTCATTTAGGATGTCTACAAGGTTTCTGTACTCCTCACTCGTCTGACGTGGAAGGGCACAGATTTCCATTGGGGCCCTAAGCAGCAAGTTGCATTCGAGACTTTGAGATGGAAGTTATGTGAGGCCTCGGTGTTGACCCTTCCTGAGAGTCATGAGGATTTTATGGTATATTGTGGTGCATCCATCACCAGTCTGGGGGTAGTTCTTATGCAGCAAGGGAGGTTTTATGCTTATGATTTTCGGCAGCTGAAGTCGCACGAGGTTCGATATCCTATGCATGATCTGGAGTTTGGGGTGGTGACGTTGTCATCAAGATTTTGTGACATGACCTATATGGGATCCTGTGTACCATATACATGGATCAAAAAATTTTGAGATATCTCATGGATCAGTTGAATTTGAACATGAGACAACGTAGGTGGCTTGATGTGTTCAAGGATTATGACTACGAGATTTTATACCACCCGAGGAAAGAGAATTTGGTTGATGATGCTTTGAGTCGCAAGTCCACTAGTTCTTCTATTGGGAGTCTATGTATGAGGATTTTGATTGATTCGTCATTTCTGGATTTGATTAGGGAGGCTCGAGCTGAGGGAATCAAGAAAGAGAATTTGAAGCAGGAACGAATCAGGGGAGAGATTGATAGGTTTTTTACCAACAGCCATGGATTGTTGACCTAGTACGGTAGGGTTTGGGTACTAGCTTTTGGTAGGATCAGGCAAATTATGTTGGAATAGGCACATAAGTCTAGATTTTTTATACACCTTGGAGCCACCAAGATGTATTGGGATTTGTGGCTTAGTTACTAGTAGTCGTGCAAGAAAAGGGAGATAACATGGTATGTTGAGAGGTGCTTGACGTGTCATATGGTCAAGGCCGAACACCAGAGATCACATGGCAAGCTTTAGCTTTTAGAGGCTCCCATGTGGAAATGGGAATAGATCACCATGGATTTCATCACCAAGTTACCTCAGACGGCTAAGGGATTCAATATGATATGGGTGATAGTGGACCATCTGACCAAGAGTGCCCATTTCTTAGCTATTCGAGAAAGCTCCTCGGCCGAGAAATTGGCCAATGTGTATGTGCTCGTGATCATCGCGTGACATGGTGTTCTGATTTTTGTTATATCACATCAGGATTTCGGTTCACTTTGCAATTTTGGTAGAGGTTCCATGAGGAACTAGGCACGAGATTACATTGTAACGCCACTTATCATCAACAGACTGACGACCAGAGCAAGAGTACCATTCAGACACTTAAGGATATGTTGAGAGCTTGTGTTATAGATTTCGATGGGATTTTTGACTCCTACCTTCCTCTCGCTGAGTTTTCTTACAACAACTATCACTGCTGTATCGGTGTTCCGCAATTCGAGCTTCTCTATGGAAGGAAATTTCATACCCTAGTTTCTTGGGGAGAGATCAATCCTATGGTTATGAGAAGGACTGAGGTAGTCCTTCAGATGACATAGCTTATTCAGCAGATTAGATTGAGGTTGCAGACAGCTTAGAGTCGACAAAAGAGTTATGTTATCAGGCGCCGATCAGAGTTGGAGTTCCAGGTCGATGATATGGTACTACTGAAGGTATCACCCTGGAAGGGTGTAATACGCTTCAGGAAGGAGGCAAATTTGGGTCCCTGATATGTTGAGTTGTTTTGAGTGATTGCCAGGGTTGGTAAGGTAGCTTATCAGTTGGATTTTCTTGAGGAGCTCAGTTAGATTCACAGCACCTTCCATGTTTCTTAGCTTCATAAGTGTATGGTTGATGATTCAACGGTTGTTCCTTTGGATGATATTCAGACTGATGATTGCCTGAGTTATGTTGAGAGACCAGTGGTGATCTTGGATAGGAAGACGAAGGACTTATGTAATAAGGTGGTCTCTTTGGTTAAGGTCCAGTGGTGGAATCGAAAGGGTTATGAGTTTAATTGGGAGCCCGAGGCAGAGATGCGAGAGCACTACCTCGAGTTATTTGCAGCAGCAAACTTTGAGGACGAAGTCTGATTCAAGTGTGGGAGAGTTGTAACGCCTTAATTTCCAGGTATTTACATTTTCAACCCTTATTATATAATTATTTTGCAAGATGCTCCTAAGGAGCGTTAAATGAGAAAAGCACATTTGCCTAGTACGTTGGGCGTACTCCTTATACGTTGGGTGTACGTGGTCCAAGGCTCCTTCCTCAGCCTCCAACCTTAAATGTTTAGGGCTTGGGCCCTATTTAAGCAACATTAACTCCCCAAGACTCCTTCTTTCATCAGACTCCATCCCCATTTCGTACCTAGAAAACCCTAATCCATTTTGTGGGCACCTTTGAGCCATTAGTGTGTGTTTTGGTGATCTTAGAAGAAAGAGAAGGAAATAAGAACGTCTTGGAAGCTTGAAGCAGTTTGGATCCAAAAGCATCTTACCCTCAAGCTTCATTTAGAGGTATAAAGCTCTAAACTTGGTGGTTATTTCATTAGATCTTGCTAGATGTTGAGTTTTGTGCTTATTAGCCCCATAATCTTGGTCAATTTAAGTACAAGCTACTCTAGACCAAATAAATTGTCCTTTTGGACGTTTTAGAGTGTCTAGAGTGAAAAAAATGTGATCTTGGCCTTTCTAGTCCTTACATGCGAAGGTTATGGTGTTTTTGTGGGTTAAGAAGTTAGGGTTTTAAGATTTGGACCCTTAATAGCCATGAAACATCATAAAGCTGGAAACTTTATGGTTCAGAACACTATTTGGGACTAGATCTAGATTTTGGATGAAAGGACTTAATGAAAGAAGAACTTAATGGGAAAGATACCATCTGGCCGAGTACGTTGGGCATACCATATGGCCAAGTACGTGGAGCGTACTTTTGTGTATGTCGCGTGTACTCCCTTAGGAGTCCGTTTCTGGATCTTGAGTATGCTAACCGTACATGATGAGTATGTTGGGCGTACTTAGCCTAAGTCAAATCCATTGACTTTTTGGCCTTTGACCTTATCCGGATCTTGACCAAGTTTAACCTAGGCGTATTTTGGGTATTTTAAGTTGTAGTTGAGTTTGGTTACTATTTGATGTATAGGTGACTGGTAGAGCTAATATTTAGATCAGTGTTCTGTTCATCTATGTTTTCAGACTTAGATGTGAGTTTTCCTCATTGTACATTGATTCGAAGGAACCGATGTTGGCCCACTCGGTTATGTATCATGGTTTAGTGGATGTTGCTATATTGTAATGATCTGTTAGAACTGAATCATGATATATAAGATGTTGTTATGTGATAGTGATTTGTAGATTTTCCTGTTAGTCTATTGACTGGTTATATGATTATCTATTTATTGGATATATGCTATATGATATGTATATGTCGACATAGTATTGTTAGGTCGAGTCGATGTTGCTTTGTGCGGAAGCCAACAAACCTGGGAGAAAGCTAGACATAAGTTGCGGGTCCGAGAGGCAAGCCAGACTTATGTGTGGGCTCAGGAGTAAGCCAAACATGAGATGTGGGCCGGAAGGTAAGCCAGACTCATGTTATGGACTCAGGGGTAATCTAGTGATAGTTGTGGACCTAGTATGCATGTTGTTATATGTTTGTGTAGTGGTACTTTGAGGAACTCACTAAGCTTTAGCTTACAGTTTTTAGTTCCATGTTTCGGGTACTTCAGATGATCAAGTGAAAGCAAAGGCGTGATCATGAACATCCTTTTGGTTTTTATGACTTTGAACTTTGGGATACTATGATTTGTGATTATCACTTTTGAGAACAATGTTTTGTAAACAATTTATGGTTTTTGGTTGGATTTTAAAAATAAAAGTTTTACCTAGATTTTTGGGATGTTACATTTGGTTCTTCAATAACATCCCTAAGGCCAGCGGAATTTAAGGTGGTTCCAAATAATATACTAGCGTATTCGTCGATCATTTCTGCATCTTGCATCTTGAGTCGGTCAAATTCGGACATTAAGGTTTGCAACCTTGCTTCCTTCACTCGATCTGCTCCAACATGTCTTGCTTTGATCACATCCCACAGCTTCTTGGAGGTTTCTTGATTGCCAATCTGCATGATTAGATTTTTATGGATGGATTGATATAGTAAACCCATTGCAAGATCATCTTCTCAGCATTTGTGTTGCCTTGATTGATCATCTCCAATACTTTGTGTATACGCAACACAACTTTGATGCACATTTCCCACACGATGTAGTTTATGGGTGTTAGCATCGGGCATTGGACTGAGGTTACTCCGCCTTCCTTCCCTTTGCTTAGTTTTGCGCTGTCCAATATGGTGGTATGGATTTATATCCAGAAACTTGGTTGTAAAATAACAACAATAAGGCATCTTCCCCTATCGATCAAGCGCTATTATCATATCTCACTGCTCTGATACCAATTCAAGAAACATATAAACAAAAAGAAGAGGGAATACCTCTCCAATATATTAAGAAAATAACTTAAAACTCAATTACAATGTGTGTATATGTAATACATATACCTCTAACTCGGTAAATGTATTTATAGGCTAAGACTAGTCTATGTATGGAAATATGAAACCGACTTGCTCCATATTGAAATGACTCCTTGTTGACCTGAAAGACCTCTTTGCCTTAGGTATCAAAGGAATTTCAACAATCCTAATAAATTTTTTGTTTGTTAGGATTGTGGAAAAAACTTATCTTCTTCTCCTAGAAGTATTTTGTTTTTCATTTGCTTTGAGACAATCAAATTTGATTATCAAAACTTCGTATTAGAATCTTATTTTGTGCTCTTTATGTTTATCTGGGTTGTAATCATCTAAGAAATAAGCATCAAAAATTTTAGTTGGTTTTTCCATCAACCTTTGGTTGAATTTATGTACACTAACAATTTCCATTAGAATATTTGGATGGATGTAAACAAAGGTGTTGTTTGTTTTGGAAGTGGTTAAATGTCTTTTGTCTTTTTTCAAGTTTGCGGAAGAAGACATGCATTTGCGAAACGTCTACTCGCCAGAAGGGAAAAGTGCTCAAAAAGTATTTTTGTAGAAAAACAAACGAGGCCAAAGTATTGTGTGGGAGAAAGTATAGAACTCTAGTTTGTTGGGTTGAGATCCGCTAAGAAGCGCCTCGTGGTTTAAAAATAGACAAAGTGGTATAAAAAAAGATGGGATTAAATTACAAACGTTTGAAATCTGTATAAAGATTAACAAAAATGTTATGTGAATAAACGTTAGAAGCATTAGCTCAAGGAAATAAAAATACAAGTACCAATTCATAATATGGTTCATATGGTTAAAGTTAAACGTGAAAGGTAAAATTGAGAGTAATAGATGCAAGGTCGTTGAGGAGATTATGAGGGGCAAGAGTAACATGGGTTCATGTGCATCAGGAAGAAGGTGTCACCGTGTCACCATCGAAAGAAGGCTGCGACCCTACGGTTATGCCGTGGGACCAATCACAACTTAGCAAGCTAGCATAGCCAGTAATATTTGTAACTTGCGTATTGCGAATAATATTTATAGCCACCCCTATTTATAATTTATAACAGTAATTTTCATTTATTAATTTAAAACGTTAATGAGCTGACAATATATTTTATTTCTTGATGGATTATAAGTCATATCACGAGTTGGCTAAAATAATAACGGACGAATTTGTTTAAATGAATATAACCGAGTAACGGACCAAAATATAGTTATATGTTTACAAAAGCCTAAATAGTCTTGTTCGTGTCTCAATTTTATTTTGGTTTCAAGATCATATATAATACACTAATTTTATATTAAATTTAATTCAATTTCATCCTTGACTTATCGATATTTTATAAAGGTTATCTTTTTTTTTTTTAAATGATTGAGGTTCAAGTCATGGCAAAGAAATTATTATTAAGAATAGAATCGAGAAAGTATGTGTTAGCGTTTAAATAAGATTAATATAATTTTCAAAAAATTTGTGGGCAACCCATATCGTTGTGGTCTTTATTAAGGCGTATTTAAAAATGTACTGCTAGTTGTTTTATTTATTTATTTATTTATTTATTTATTTATTTATTTTTATTTTTTATTTAATCTTGAATTAAAAAACTTTGGTTGTAAATATAAACTTACAATTTTTATTATGATATAAAACCATATAATTCAATAATTATTTCAAATAGATTTATATAAATTGTTTGAAGAATTATAATAAAATTATTAAGATGCCCTGAAAACAATCATATATCTTTTACTAATATTGTTTTCATGTGGTTTTATACCTGACCGTATCTTGTGTTTATAAATGTAACTTTTCTCTAAATGATCGAGAGTTCAAATCTCGTTAACAAATATGTTGTTTAGGAATACGATGAGAATGTGTAAGCCATTTAAAGGAAATTACTATCACTTTTAGAAAAGTTGTGGGCAATCGAGTTCCTTGTGATCTTTTTTAAGGAGTATTTAGGAATGATTTTTTTTCCCCTCAAATCTCGAATTAATTTTGTTTTCTCTCTTTTTGTAATTATAAACATATTTTTTTTAAATTAATATAAAAAATTTGTAAATTCAATAGTTATTTCTTCAAATAGATTTTGAAGAAATATTTTTAAGGATTATAATAATATTATTAGGATGCCTTCAAAACAATCAAATATATTTTAATAATATGTTTTTAATGTAACTTTATACATTTTAAAAGCTTGTGATTTTTATTTATATCAAGCATTTATATAAATAAAAACTATAACTTTTGGTTTCAAATTAATTTCAGTTTCATATTCCAACTTTTAGTTTCCGGCTACAATATGAATTTTGTATATTACCTAAATATTCGACCCATCCATATGAGTCATCGATTTATAAGATCTAATTCATCTATTAAAAATAGGGAGAATTTCATATATGCCCCTCTTAAACCTCAAAATATCATATTTACCCAGCTTAATTTTTTAATATCATATTTACCCTTTATAAACCTTCAAAATATCATATTTGCCCAAATCCTTTTTTATAATGTTTTTAATATTTTATAATCATTTTTTATAACTTAAAATTACTATAATAATTAAAAAATTTAACGATATTATCCTTACGTTTATGATAAACTTCTAAATTGTTGGAATGTCATCCTCTTGACAAACAAAAATGTTCATCTTCAATATTCTCTATGGAATGTATATTTTGATTGTGTAGATTTTTTTTGTTGATTATATTGTAGATGAAGGATATTTTAGATATTACCATTGATATTTTGATGTTTAAAAAGTGCATATACGATATTTTGATACTTAAGAAGGGCATATATGATATTATGATGTTTAAAAAGGACATATATGATATTTTGAAATTTTATGAAGGGTAAATATGATATTTAGAAATTTTATGAAGGGTAAATATGATATTTAGAAATTAAGTTGGGTAAATATGATATTTTGATGTTTAAGAAGGGCATATATGAAATTCTCCCTTAAAAATAACTAACATTAGTATAATTTAGAGTCACGACGAAATCAACGTTTTGCATGGATTGTGTAAAAGAGTTTTGTTTTGTTTTGTTTTTGCATGATTTAATTTATATAGAATCTAAAAAGATTTTAGGATTAAGGGCTTCGATAAATACAATATCACTATTATAAAAAGATGCTAAGAAAATAAAGAACACAACAACACTATTAAAAGTAACTCATAGTCGATCACTGCCCCATTAGAATCAATCAATTCATGCCCACGATAACCTTGTTCCCATGAAAAGTAATGGAAACCAGATCCACTGAATACATTTCATTGAATAACTAAAGAGTACACCCTCAATGAACCATCACAACCTGAATAGACCTATTATCAGTACTCTCAACATCTAGAGGACAATCCAGCTCCCTAGGAATTCCAGCAAATCTCTTGCTAAGTGCAAGAGATACAAAGATCGGGTAGCCCCTGAATCAAATAATACTAAAACAGAGATGTCGTTCACAAGGAACGATCCTAAAAATAAATCAAAAGCAACAATTCAATATAAATAAAGAGATAAAGAGAAAATACATACCCGTCACCACAATGGGAGCTACACACGTTTCCTCTGCCGTCAGCTGGAAAGCCTTGCTCTTCGTTGTAGGCGAATCTGCCCGGCCCCGACTGTCGTCAGTAATCCTCAATGTCGTAGGAGCGACTGCTGACACCGGTCAGACATTGGGCCTTCTTGTTGCCCCTTCGATTGCACTAAAAGCAAATCAGATAAGATACATAAGTGTTGGAGGTGGCACCAGTATAATCCTTGCTGATATGACCAGTCCGGCCGCACTTAAAGCAGCTAGAACCACCCACTCTGCACGTCCCCTCGTGTATCTTTCCGCACTTACCACAATGGATACGACCATATTGGCCTCTCTATCTAGAATCAGACACCTTGGGCCTCTTGCCCAAACCCTTAATACTCGTCATAGAATCTGGCTTCCTCTTCTTCTCCATCTCCAAATCAATTTCCCTTTCCCTAGCCCTAGTTATTATGTCTTCAAGCATCTTGCAGCTGGATCGCCTCACAAAATGCAAAATATCACTCCTCAACATCTCATGGTATTGGGCCTTCTTCATCCCCTCATCCTCCGCATAATGTAGAACTAGAAGTTCCCTCTCCCTGAACATAGCGGTGATCTTAGCCACCGTCTCAGTAGTCCAACGGAGATCATGGAACTCTCGCGCCAACTTCTACACCTCAATCACCAATGCAAACTCAGCTCGGAACCTGGTCGAGAAATCACCCCAGGTCATCAAATCAATAGCAGCATCATCACCCGCAGCATGTCATACCTCCTCCCACCAATCACGTGCCTTATTCTTCAAGAGGCAGGAAGCTAGTCTAACCTTGTCACCCTCGGGACAACGGATGGTACAAAAAGTGTTTGCAATATCTGCTAACCACCTACTGGTTACAATAGGATCCCTTGCTCCATGATAATACAGTGCGCCACATGCCTGAAATTATTTGAAAGTTAGAGAGTGTATCCCAACCAAAGCCACAACCTCAGTGCGGAAGGCGCTCAACCTCTCATCAAGAATATCTAGAATGCCTTCCTTGATCGAGCCAACAATCACAGGAGTCTGTTGAATGATACTACGTGTAATCTGAGACGGGATGAACTCCCTCATCTGGTCATCAAGCTGCCCAGCTCTAGAACCTGAGTCGGATCCCTGACAAATACCGGAATTGCCAACTTGTCTGCCTCACAAATACTAAAAATAGACCAATGCAAGCTATCAGATTACGCATCAAATATAAATATCAATGAAATCGCAATTCTACAAGCTCCCTGGCTTTATTGCATCCCTTCTTGAACCGGGTACGAATCCTATGCTTCCAATAGTACGGGCCCATACTACCTTCCACATCTATCTGTACTTTCCTCAAGAAGTGCCTTAGCTCAGCCAAGTTATTCTATATACAACAATCTCCTCAAAAATTAGAATCCGAGCACTAAACCTCATCCTATGTTTTCCTACGGAAAACTCCACACCACTTTCCGCCATCAGCTATAGAAGGAACTCTTGCTAACTTCCTCTAACGAGTCCATAAGTACAGTTACATATTACCAAAAACTAGATAATTCTTCTAATGAAAGGTCTCACACTACAACGGTTAGACTCAGACAAGAGTGGTGCAATAGAGTTAAGCCTAACCCTCTAAAATTAATTAGTTCCCATAATATATAACTTAGCATATCTGTTTACTACTTAGATGAAGTTGGTTAGAACTCCTAAAAGTACAAAGCAAGCAACATTTGAGCCTCAAGTAATTATAACCGAGCATAACCTAATCAGGCCATCCTATTACCAACAGATCGATACTAGCATGCAAATCTATAAGCTCATATAGCATGCATATAAAGGCATCTCTCCTAGATCCTTAGCCCTAAGCTAGCATGTGCTCACAATTCACAAATTCAAAATTCAAAACATATCATAACATATATGGGTATTTTGGAAAAACTTACTTGAGCTTGACTGATTGCATGCACCACACACTTTTCTTATTTTAGAAAACATTTCCTTAATTATGTTTATCTTTTTCTTTAAATTTTTTTACCAAATCCTAAGTTTGAGTTCAGACACCCTCGAGAGTGTGTCTGAATCCCTTAAATCAAGTCTCTGATACCAACTTGTAACATCCAAAAATATGGTCCCAAACATTTCATTTTTAAATTAGGGTAAATAGTATTTCCAAATATCATTCATACATTTCAAACAAAGCCAATGTATCAAATGTCATAGAATCAAAGTAAAGTATCATATGTGGAATCCTAATGGTGTGTGCGATGCGGTCAATACGATCTCTTCCCCTTGGAACTGGAAATACCTAAAACATAAACTAAAAACTGTAAGCACAAAGCTTAGTGAGTTCCTCAAACTACCACATACCATACATACAAGAATTATATAACGGACCCCACCCTACCATCGGGCCCCGCCTGGCATTGGACCCCGTCTGGCATCGGGCCCCGCCCGACAATGAGCCACGCCCGGCATCAGGTCTCGCTCAAAAATAGGTCGGGCCCCACCCAACATACATATAACAAATACATCAAATAATCTCATACACATGCAATAATCACAAATATACATAGCATACAAATGGTCATCAGGCCCTAGCCCGGTAAGCATATAAACACATACAGATGCAAGAGTCACGAATACAATTATCATACTAACATAGCACAAACATGGGTCGGTATTAGTGCCTTTGACCCGCTAAACCCAGTGAGGAAACTTACCTCAAATGTTGAACGATACGTGAATAGATTCCGGCTCTGGATATCAGCTCTTCCCAGCACCTAAACAGAAACAATTCCTTAGATACAACTCAAAATGCCCCATTACCCCTTATGGGTCAAACTTGGTCAAACACAAAGTCAAAAGTCATGGTCAACGACTTGAGTTTACCCAACATTCCGAGTTGTCCTTCAACTCGTCATTTTTCTCCATTAATTGCAAAGTCGGGAAAAACCGAGCCAACTCGCCCTGTTTATCAATAAACACGCCGATTTCGTCAGTAACCCAACATCTTAATACATTAAAATAAACTTATCGAATCTAAGAGCTTCAACACTTGGATCTCAATTAAAATGGAATCTAGAAGGGTAAAGTTTCCAACTTTACCCCTAGGAATCACCAAAATGGGTCCAAAACCCAAACCCTAGGCTAAAAAGGGTGAGTTCTTAATCATTAAGCACTTAATCATTAAATACATAGCCCCAAAATGCAGAACTGGTCCCTTAAAGTTAAATAGCCATGTAAAGTTCCTAACTTTATGCTCATGCATGACTAGGAGAGGCTCCAATGCTCAAAAGAGGTCAAAAGAAGGACTTTATGAATGCATGAATCCCTTAAGACTATAAAGTTGGCACCTTTATGCCAAAAGAGTTCATGCAGATCTTAGATCTGAAAGAATAAACATTTGGGACGTCCTAATCCCCCATCATCCACTCAACCATGGCTAAAAGCATACAATCCAACCCAAGAAGAGATCTAAGGAACTAATAAGCAAGGTGAGAACTTGATACCTCAAAAACTTGGCAAATGAGATAGTGACTTTGGATCCAACACCTCTTCTTCAAACCAAGCAACTCCTAGTTCGTTAGCTCCTTTAAAATGGACTAAAAATGAACACTCGAGGCTCTCCACAAACTCACACACTCAACAATGGAAAAT